>NC_068360.1:91373418-91673418 GCF_020536995.1 Dreissena polymorpha
GAGAACCTGATTTCATGGAAAAGTTTCGTTCTCTCGCTTGTC
Source organism: Dreissena polymorpha (assembly GCF_020536995.1). Taxonomy (NCBI): domain Eukaryota; kingdom Metazoa; phylum Mollusca; class Bivalvia; order Myida; family Dreissenidae; genus Dreissena; species Dreissena polymorpha. The sequence goes on from NC_068360.1 coordinate 91,373,461, forward strand.
ACAATGTAAAATATCTTGTTAGCATATGCAGTATTGAATGGCTTGTAAACTTCGTCATCTGTATGGAGTTGTCAGTGTGTAAATTCTGAAATCGCATGTTTAAGGTCCGCATTGCGTCCATCGAGCAAGTAGTGCGCACTAAATGTAGATATTTGTTCTTGACATATTCATCATCATCCACACGTTGAAAGGTTATATACTCTCAAATGGCTTATTTAGGTACCACCGTACGTTTGTTTAAAACTAAAATATGCAATAATGTTAGCAACTCATTACCATTCGCAAAATACATTTTTCACTGAATAAGAATACTTGCAAACTTTCGTGATACATTCATCGACTTACGAACATTGTTTAAAGTCGCGTAAAAGCTACTGATGTTTGAAATCCAGGACTTTCTGATCTCTGCCAGCTCCATACTTGCAACAATATAAAGTTGGTGTCCAGTTTTTGTTCAGACAGCTACAGCAGCAATAACATTTACCACAGTGACAACAACTACAACAGGTCCAGCTGCAACAGGTACAACTGCAACAACAACCCTACAATCAAAACAAAAGTAAGCATTCTTATTGCAAGTATTCCTAAGTTCAGACAAGATTCAACAAACCCGACTATAAAATACACGAAGAATTGAAAAAAAAAGAAAAAATAGTATAAACATTTGATATTTAAGTGCAGATATGCATTGCTGTTGTTTTTAATTTAAAACTAACACTGCCGTGTGTGGATCAGTAAGTATATTAGCGTAAGAGATACACACATAACAAAATGTCACAAAAATATGATAACTAGGAATTGAGCAGTGTATCTTGATTTTTGTTCTGATTGCTAAAACAAATTATCTGTTAAAATTTAGAATACAGTTCCCAAATAATTTGTTATATTGTTTTGTTTTTTACACATGTATCAGTAATTTTGCTTCAGAACGAACAATGAAGAGTCATTTTGTTCTTCCGATAGGATAGGTAAGAGTTTCTGAAGTATAGCAAACAAATTAACTCTGAATAATAAATTATCCGAATCAACATCTCTTTGATATTGGCTTTGTAATCATGACCATCATTTCCGCTTTGGACTTATTTAACCAAATGTTGGCGATGATGCGGTTGTAAATATGTGTTCATTGGATAATGTTAATGGAACGCAATGGTTATCGTATGGAGTCGTTAGTCGTTCCGTTTTGTTCACGATTCTCGTGGTATGTATAGAAAGCGTTTGCTTTTATCAACATTTTGTTTCAGTGCGTGCTATTATCAAATGATCTTGTGTAAGGCATATGCTATTTTTTTTACAATAAAAGCCAATCGGTGTATGCTTTTAACATTTCAGATGACAAGCCCTATGTAAAATACAAGAGGACTTAAGAGATTATGTAACGTGAATAATTGAACCCCATATATTTACGTTGAATACACCGGGGCTTCAAATAATGTTTCAATGGTAAAACTAAATTATTAGTTTACTTCCGATACATTATCATGTACATAGAAGTCGGATTAAGCAAGACATTGTCAACTTTGACAGACACGACCTAATACAAATGCATAATGTCTTATAATTATATATAGAAAAGCAATTGTAGATTCTCGCCAATGCGTTACACAGCAACATATATATTTGAAGTATTATTGTCAACACAATAAGTTTGACTCTAAAATTGGACTTTCAGAAATAATATGAGACAATTCACCTGTAAAACAAGAAAACAATAAATGTTCACATATACACAAATCTTTTGAAAACAATTAATACACATTGGACACGAGAATTGCGATAGTACTAAATTATCTTTCACATTAACACCATTATCTTCGTGTTACCAGTTAAAAGCATAAGAGCAATATATATTCACAATACAACATCTTTGTTATATACTTAATTATTGGTTTGATATGTTTATCCGAAAACAAAACATGTAGAGAAGAACGTTTAACATAATATCATTTTGTGCAAGTCACTTTAGATAGTGGTGGAACGACGTGTTAACATACTTAAACATTAAGCATAAAACCGTTTTCTGTTAAAACGTAATTCTTACATAAAAATCATATTAAATATATAGTTGAACAATGAAATGTTTATAAGACATAATAGCATGCTATTTTTACAAGATCACTTAATCTCACCGCATGATAAAACAATATTTTAACATAATGGGTCATTTTTTGCCAAAATAACTTTTTATTTTAACAAATTTACATCCTCTTAGCACATGATAATATTATACGATATTCTGCGATATTGCGAGACAAAAACCCGTCTGTGGGACACAATATGATAAAACGACAGCACAAACAAGACTAACACAATACAGTATTGAGGATTCATGAAATAGCGCTCTACAATTCTTAATGACGCGGATATTTGCAATCGTTAGACGTTTTTCGTTAAGAAAATACTGAATTTTGCTTATTTGAAAATAATAAATACCAAACGGGCTGACGAACGCTCGAACGAACGAATGAACGAACGAACGAACGAACGAACAAACGAATGAACAAACTAACACAGGAATAAACGAACAAACGAACGAACGAACGGACGAACGAACGAACAAACAAACAAACGAACGAACAAACAAACACACTTATACATAATGCATTTACCATTATGCCGCTTACACTAATCTTCGTTGATCACAATATTTAATTACAGCCGACGCGAGGTTTAGAGCATTTATTTCCAATAACAAATGTGATTAACGAAATAACATCAAATATATACCTGTTTACATTTTTATAATACGCACACCGATATCTTGTTTTGTTATCAGAATCACGTGAGAATGCCTTCGATACGATAATCAGTAAGTTCATATGTTTGAATATAACACTTAAAAGGGAAAATGTTGTTCCCGGTGGACTCAGTGGTAGCTTTAATTGTCTTCATGTTGGTTTAAATGAAGCACCTGAGCACCTAAACCTGTTTACCTAAATGAAAAATGAAATGAAATGAAAAGACAAAGATCTTTTCTCGAAATAAGAAGCAGTTTATTACAAATTTGATGCTGCAAATAACACAAAAAATTTCGATCATTGCTGAAACATTAAAGTCGTGTACGGGTTGCATTTATTAACATAGTTTCAGACCACTGTTGAATTTACGACTGTGCTGAAGTAATAATATTGTATAAGCAATCGAAAGACTACAATCCACTCGGCGAACGTCATACAACAAGAGTGAAAGAGGCATGTGTAAAACGAATTTTATTTTAATATCACTATGATTAGCTTTGGGATTTAGATTCATTTATCAGCAAAATTTTGCAAACTTGTAAGCAAGCACCAAATTTTCCATGAAAGTACCTTATCATGTGCTCTTTTAAAAAAATCCGTTAGCCACCAAAAAATAATAACATGGCGGCCTTTTTTTTTCCAAAATGGCGGCCGCATAATTGTGTATACAATTTTTATTGAAAATCAAGGAATTTGCACTCGGAGACTAATGAAAACAAACATTATTCAGGTTGCTTTGTTGTTAAAAATGTTTAAAAGATACAATTTATTTTTCTTTGACATTTAGATGTGAAATATTGTACATTTGTATCGAAATAGTCGCAATTTGCACAATAATTGTGAACCACATATGCACGTATATATCACAATAAAGTTATAATATAAAGACAATTAATGAATACCCACAGTCACCCACATGATGTTTAAAAAAATCTTGTATAATCAAACGGTTTTTCTATCGTACTAGTGCCTGAATAAGTTCTATATTTTACTATTGTATTGTTATACTGCCTAAAGGCATAGTTAAAGTTATGCTTGATCTGTCAATGGAGTATTTCACACTGTCTTTTCGGTCCCCAATTAAACTGTTGTCATTATCACAGGGAGTGGTCACGTGGTGATGAAAGGATGTCAAGATGGCGATGTCCATGCTGGTAAAGTTATTTTTTGCCATTTTATACATTCTCATAATTGTATTAATTTTTAAAATGCCGCTCACGTTCAAGCCATATTCGAAATTCCAGCCTTCGAAATTTCTTTGCGGGGGTCATACAATTACAGCTCCCGCTATGGAAATTCGTAGCGAGTAAAGTCGAGAAATGAAGCGAATATTTATGCGAAAAAAACTATTATCACTTTCTTATTGACATGGCTGAAATGCGTGGCATTTAAAATTAAAATAACGTAATAAAGGGTATTAAACGGCGAAAAATACCTGTTTCGGCTCGGCCGTCGCCTTCTTCATCGGAACGTGATTACTTTCCTTGCGTATGTGCTATCTGTTCTCTCCGTCGACTATGCAAGTTGAAGTACACTGTTTCAATTCAAGTAGATAACGGTGCGGTTTTGTGTGACCACAGCAGGGTGCTAGACAACCCAGATTAACATGAGGGATAGTAGTCAAAAGAAAATGATTAAACCAAATATTTTTTAATAAAAAATATCAGTTTATTTATAAATATTTAAATAAACCAAAGCATAAACATTAGCATCATTTCATATTACGATCTGCTTGTTTAGGATGTGCAGCCCTGAACATCTTAGACAATTACAACAACACTATAGCCAACAACATCAACGATGTCGTACTGTCATCGGCCGAAGAAGTGCTTGGGAAAGAGAAGAATGAACAATCCATGTGTGACGATCACAATCATGGACCTATGTGACAAAAAAGAGAGCTGCGGCATGAGAAGTACACCAGCCTGGACTCAATTACAAATTACCAAAAGGCGAACAGGGAGGTAAGGAAGAAGATGAAAGAGGCGAAGGAATGAATGGATTGAGGAACAATGTATCAGCATTGACAAAGTGATCACCACAGGCAGCAGTAGGAATGCATACAGCATCTTCAAGACCCTCACAAGTCAGCCCAATGGCAGTGTTATATCAGACGCTGATGGAAATCTCCTTACCGAGAGTGCCGGAGTCCTAAACAGGTAGACTGAAAACTGCAGTGACCATTACAACTACCCGCTTCAACAAGACTCCTTCAGAACGATTCCAGACCAGAAGCGTATGACATGCGAGGATTCAACATTGATGAAGGGCTGATGCAAGAACCCCAGCAGCGCAGTGCTTCTTAACGGACAGCATGAGGACTTCCTCAGGACATTAGTGGGCGTCCGTCAGCGATGTCTGCTCTCTCCCGTCCAGGTCAATATTTTCCTTGAGAAGATAATTCAGGAGACTCTCCTTGACCACCACAACGCTATCTTCATCGATGGAAGACCTAACTCCAACTTGAGATTCGATGAGGACATTGACATTATGGGAGGCATCAACGGTGAACTTCAAGATCTCACCAACAGACTCAACGACAGAAAAGGAGCATATATGATGGCGGTCAGCACGGAGAAGTCGAAGAGTACAACCCCTATACAGACATCACGATGAACGGCGAGAAGTTAGAAGAAAAGACCGTCTTCAAGTGTTTGGGCGAAACCCTGTCTAATGATGGTACCAATACAGTTGAGGCTCGAATAAATATAGGCAGGGCGAGCGCAGCGATAGTCAAACTGTGCAGGTTGTGGACGAGCAGTTCCATCAGCTTATCCACCAAGCACAGGCTATAAACAACCCTCGCAGTCTCCATCTTACTCCATCTACGGCTGCGAGACCTTGGCGCTTCACGCGAACACATAACGCAGGATACAGGCATTTGTACATAAATGTCTCCGAAAACTGCTCCGCATCTCCTAAACGGCGCAGAAGACCAAAAGTACATCCGGAACATGATTGCAACACTTGTTGGTCCACTAGAGCCCCTACTTGCGACCGTCGAAGACTGTGCTCATTGGCACGCTAGAGGGAGGTTGACGTCGAGGCCGTAAAAAGAAAAGCAGGATGGACGATGTAAAAGAGTGGACTTTCTTTCCCATAGATAAATTACGCTAAGCAGCACACAACAGACCTGACTTGAGGAGAATTTATATCTCGTCGTCCCTCATTCAGCCCCCCCCCCAACCAACGGCCAAACCGTTAAGGGATTGAGTTTGATGATAATGCTTACGGCATTTTTATGTTTGTGGTGTGTTTTGATTTTAGTTTAATGTTTTATTCAATGCATAAACAAAAAAATGCACGATAATCTATGCTTTGATTGTGTAACATGCGTGCATAAAATGGGTTCATACGTAAACGCGCGTGACAGGGTTTTTATTTGTGTAAACTGTAAAACAAGCACGAGTAAGCAATTTGATTACAAACATAAACTCACTGCTTCTGTTCAATATCTAAAGGTAGGACATAATTAGTGTAATACAGAAAACGATACATTTACACGCAATTGAACATTCATCTTATATTACTCTTATAATAAAAAGTAAACTATTTAAATACCACAACGCTGCTTCTGAATATATTTTTGTGAAACGAGATAATGCTTTTAAAATGCATAGCATACAGATATAAAACGTTTTGACAATAAGGTAACACACAGATATTGCATAATATTTAATTTTCAGTGCATTATTTACTGATGCTAAGACTCTTCATATAATGTATATAAACTATTGTTTGTTAAGTTTGGGACCATGCGTATATTTAAAATTTCAGACTACAACAAACAGTTGATGTGCTACAGTTGTGAAGACATGTCTCACCTTGAACTCTGTGATACAGTGAAAAATGTGGCAATGGGGAAGTAAGACGACTTCAAAAATTGAATACTTTGTGAATACGATTTAAACAATGTATTTAAGAACAGTTGATAAAGGTCATAATATATTGTGTTTATTTTATGTATCTGTATCTAGATTAAGGTCTGCTTGGTAGAGCGAACTAATGCCAAGTACAGGTCGGGTTGTGCCAATAATTCGGTAATTTCAATATTCACATATTATTATATTATTATTATTAATTATTATTAGTAGTAGTAGTAGTAGTATTAACAATACTTACTGGACGTTTTGTTTTGTATTTTTCTACATAAAGGTCTCCCCTCCTAAGGAAGTAATGTTCATATATTTAATACATTTTACTTGTTAAAAATAAATATGTTACATATAATATTCACACCTTATATATGTTTAATTATTGTGATCAGATTTGTTCGACGTCTTATCCAAGCTCAAGTAATTGCGCAGAATGTTGCAATAACGATTACTGCAATGGGCGTGGATGCGGGGATGAAGGTATGCACTATCAAAACTCATATTTAAACGCAAATGTAATTGACGTATGATTGTCTTACATGCGTCGTTATCATTTATGCGTGTGCCAGAAGTATTGTTTTATATGTGTGTAGGTTTAGACTCAAGACAAGAACGATGACCATTGTGCTATGCCTGCAATCACGTGCAAACCATTCCCGAATGCACGTCCATTAGACCGTGTAATAAACACCAGGTGATTTTAATTATGTGCGCAATAGTTCTATACATATTAATGATTATGAAACATATTCATTGCCAGATATGTTTCACATTTAATTTAAGCCTATAGTAACCGTCATATGCACAAAGTTATAAACGCTTACATCATATCAAGAGTATGCATTTTGCATTTTCTTATACAAATTGTTGAATTTGTAGTCATGCAGTATCGAGGAATTTGAATGGCTGGATCACACACACTTCAAGCTTGGGTGTATGGATTTACCGGTATAATTATAGTACAGTAATTTGATATGCACTTTATTATATTGTTTATTATATATTTTAAGTGTATCTATATACAAGGCATGACGCGTGTTTTACAGGCTTCGGTTGAACACTAAATAATGTGTTAAAGCAAAAATCGTTTATTTCAATATTGTCACTATATTATTACATAGTAATAACTCAGTAATCATTCTTTCGAACTGAATGCATTTTCAGTGCAGCGCTATTGGGAACGGACTGCTCCGTTCTTCGCCACGCTGTAAATCCTGTTGTGACCAAGACATTTGTAACACCAATTGCACACACCACCAGACCTTAGGCATAATTGGTAACATATAATATTTATCCAAGAAACATGAATTATACACAAGATATGTTGCATCTATAATAGAAAATGTTCTATAAAATTCCTTAGATTGTTAGACTAAATTAAATGATTATAGCAACACTAACAACAACAACATTATTCATCAAGTACACTTGTACAATGTCATTGTCAACATACATATTGTATGAATAAATTTACACATTTACATGTAAATGAAGACGCGGAGCTTTGTATTCCATTAAAGACAGCTAAATATTCATTAATGTACTGTTGTAAGACAAGTCGTGTGTGTTACAGTTATATAACAGCAGCAATTGCATAAACAGAACAGAGTAGTTATGCGGGCACAAAATCCTTCGTTGTTCGTAAATTGGTTTTCTTTGAACGGAGGAAACATTGTATCATTAAAACTGAAAATGGTTCTCGTGAAATAGAAATCAGCTGAAAGATGTTATATACCTGAGATACTTGCAATGTTCTAGTGTTCATGTCTCTACTAGTATGAAATACATACGGAATATTACGCTACTCAATTGTTCCATGTGTTTGGATCAGTTGAGTGGCTTGTGTGATGACGTATCTCACGAGAGGCGGAGCCTCGAGTGTGATACGAAATGGCGAAAGCCACGAGACTGATACAAACACTTGTTACAATCGATCTGCGTAATATTCCTTTTATTATATACAACTTTGAATAATTTAAGTTAAAAAAAAACATGAGTTTAAGCGTTCATAATTAACCAAGAATGTTCTTATAATTTTCTGCATTCAAAGTGACGTCATCAAAAGTATTCCGGCTAGTATGGTAATACGGAATTTGAACACTAGCGAGTAGCATAATACGAAAATTATTTCTGTGCAGTTGTATTTTACCGATTGATACAACTTTTTGGGAACATAAAGGCAGGTATATAATAATTGCTATACATGTATATCTATGTTTATGTTAATATTAGTGTAAGATACTTGCAATACATATATGTATATGTTAATATTTGTATTAGGTAATAGTTATATATATATACATATGTTCATGTTAATAGTAGGATGAGTTTAGGTTTAGTATTTCTCCATTGATAAATAATACCTCAATTATAAATGATGATATTATATTTCAGGGTGGCACGACGACCAACTGGACAAGTATTGTGTATCCTAATTGACCATGCTTATACAGTGAACATACTTGCAGATGAAGATTAATGTACAGTTAACAGTGTTGTTGAACTTCCTCATAGTATACATATATTCATATCATCTTAATCAGTCCCCATCATCTCCGCAGTTAGCATACACACGTACTACGTTATCTGGTCGAAGGTCTTAAACTTCTAAAAGTATAACCAAACGATAGGCAACAATAAGTATCAAACGGTAACAATTATCCTTTTTTTTCTTTTTGCCAAAACTATATTACTCATATCAGTAATATATTAAGCTTGTTTGTTATGCTATGAAATCATATATCAATAAAATTATAAAAGAAAACTTGATAAATACTATTAAAATAATATCGAGCTTAATGCATACAATATGGCAAAAACATTATTTAAAGATTTTCGTACATATACATATATTTCAATTTTTACAAACAGTAAATGTAATTGCACAAAATGGTGCATAACACGGTTTTCGTGTTTTGACTTTATACAAGCGCAATTTCGCACCGCATTAGAAGTCTTTATCTTCAATCGTTGAAGGTTCTTGTTTAAAAATGTTCTACATAAGGATGCCATACTTATGTGAACTTGACATGTGCGAGATGGCTTCATATGAAGATATTTGAAGTTCGCTTTACTACACTTAATATGATAACCAATATATGCAAAGTCAGACCATTTAGAAAGTGGGTTGTCCTAAACGATATAGGCAGCATTTATTTTATTTTATATGACAAAACCCTTCGCGGTGCGCTTAAACATCTCACACGCTTAATTGTTAAATAGAAATTTAATAAATTTTACTAAGATAATTAATGAAGAGAGAGTATACAGTTTAGCCATTCGGACCTCATTGACAATAGATGAAAAAGTCAAAAACACCGCCACACAATGCTCATATGTGAAACAATGAAATGTCGGAGAATATGAATTCCATCAATGCATTCGGCTACTTATGTGATATGTGAAAACTTTCTTTACCTGCACTGTAAAAGTATACAAAAACAAGCGTTTGAATGTATTGACCGCAGTTTGCTCTGTTAATCAAAAAAATATTTGTTGGTTATTATACTCATTTTTGGATACATTTGTAAAACATATAGACATATAATTAAAGCTCGTTGTTAAAAAACAATATGCAGAATATCAGTACCTTTATGCTTTTTTAAGTCTAAATAACGGATAGACAAAGTTGTTAATGTTATTAATCGACCTCAACAAGAACATATTGGTAAAAGGAGACTTCTATAAAAGGGTTGGTTTAATTAACCGTACATATATCGTAAAACTATTTAAACAAAACGAATGTATGCGTCGGGACAACATCTTTGTCAAATCGGTTTATAACTAGAATCATTCGTCAGGACCAATTGTAACCAGCTGGATCACACAATTATCAATTAGCTTGGCAAATAACTAGCTTGATTATTTTAATACAAATGTGTTTCTTTTAATTTATCACATCAAATGTATCTCGAGATGCGTTTACATACAGAAAGTGGTAACATCAGACCTTAGCGAGAACATCAGCTCTAACTCTTTAACAACAAGTTACATCTTCAGTTATTCAAAAAAGAAACAACTATATGTCACATATCGGTACAGAAAATAGTTTTGATTGTATAAACAATCGCATAAAACTTAAGCTCATATTGGAAACAATTCATAACTTTAGAAAATCTTAACAAAGTAAAATCATATAAAAAGTTTAATGAAAATTACCAAACAGTTAAAAAATGTAAGAAATCTTTTTGTTAAATGCTTGAAAACATTTAACGTAACTAATGGCCATCTATTTGTTATTCTTGCGAATGTATTTAAATAAGGTATTTTATAAAAGTTAATAAAATATTTGAATATTATTAAAATAGGTTTTATTCCTTATGTTGAACATACGTGTTATATTGCTTATAATGCTTATTTACATAATACTATTAATAATGTTGATGATTATATAAAATATCTTATCACAGGCGTTTGTTTTGAAGTAAATCTTTACGAATGGAATTAACATGAAGAACAGATAGGCAGGTGTACTATTGATAACGGTGCTGTAATTTATTAATAAGGTACATCTATTTAAAGGGGCCTTTTCAAGTTTTGGTAAATGGGCAAGATTAAAACAAATGTTTCAGATTGGTACATTTTCGTTGAAGTAATGATATTTATGAGGAAACAGTAATACTGAACATTTACCATGCTCTAAAATATCCATTATATGCATCTTTTGACGATTCAAAAACCTGAAAATTATACAGCGTTGCAACGCGAAACGATTGAATAATTTGGAGAGTTCTGTAGTGTTCGTTATATTTTGTTATACCATGAGGATTGCTTATATAAAGTATAAAATACATCACTCATTGTATGAGCACGGATGGCCGAGTGGTCAAAGCGATAGACTTTTACTTTAGGGGTCAGTGGTTCGAGACCAGTTGAGGGTTACTTTTTTTCTTTCTTTAATTCTATTCTTGTTTTTTTACTTAAACTTTTTTGATCCAATTTTTACATATATCATTATAAAGCATATCAAGACAAACTTCAATACATGCGAAATCTGTGAAAAGGCCCCTTTAAGTTGTGTGATCACCCTTCGCTTCACACTGGAACCGTGTGCATTTAAGCACTGGACATTTTATATTTTGTTTTGGCGGTAATCATTATTAAAATATTTCTGCTAGGAAAATGATTGTGTGCAAAGTGTGAATATTAATTTGTATTTTCGTGTCCTTATAAGAGGGAAATACGACAATATGCTCATTAACGGCCTAAAGTGATCTTGTTTACTAAATGACCACAACACAGTCTTCAAAATTCGCACTCGCCGGTTTGTTAAAACGCGTTAAAATAAAATCCGGGCGGTTAAATGGCATTGACAGACATACGGCAACATGTCATCGTGTATTAATTCATTCTATGTCGGTTTAATTGTTTATGTATACTCTACGATTGAGTAATTGTTAAAAATGTGAAAGTTTAATATATATGTTTATTTCGGAAATATCCCAATAGAATACTCTTTAAATGCAGACATAAATTTGTAGAAATTTCGAACTTCACGTATACGCATGCCTACGCAAAAACCGTGTGAGCAGCCAGAACAACTAATGAGAAGTGATTTTCCAATTAAAAATAGAACAGACAAGGTTCAAACAGGTGTGATGAATTAGTACGAGTTCTATAAAGAAAATATAAAATTGTTTCATAAAGCTATTCAAGTTAAAAGCTAGCACACTCTAATTGCAGAAATAAGGACAATTAGTACGCTGACCACGCATTATATGTAACCATTTAAAAGGATTGCTTTGGATGAACATATGTTTGTACTTATTGACTTATACGTTTTTTAGTATGCACACAATCCAGCATTAATAGCATTATTCACAAAATTGGATCCCATCGGTTTAAACATTTGCTGAAGATCAACGATAAACGCTCTCGTCTCAAATTAAATCAGTTCAGATGTCTAAGGATTCTGAGTTTTAATTGTTTTCTTATTCAATGAATCTCATTTCATGTGTTAAGTTTCCAAAGGGTATGGGCGCATTCAATCGCCATTCGGTCCGTCGGTTATGCTTCTAATTTTGATGGAATCGAGTGTGTGTATGCGTGAAACGAAATTTCCCAACGATATAGTCAGTCTTATTAAAATCATTTTAACAAAGGTATTGCTCTTTGATTATGAATGTGCCAAGGTTTTGTTTCCGCGTGAGATCTCACTTTAACGTAGAATCCTAATTTAATGAGACTCGATATAAAAAGCATCCCTATAATAATATCATGTTCTTGGGGTGAAATGTCGTTTGTTCATGGAATGAAAGAATCCGAATTCGATAAAACATTATATTCAGCAACTTGTTTCTTTTTCATGGAATGATTTCCCTTTGATTATCAATGTGTCATTTTCTCACTTCATTTGAAGCATCTTTAGAGGGCTGACATTCAATAATTGTTTAGTAGTTACTGTTCTTTTATTATTTACAAAATATGTTGTTTTTTTTTATGTTTTCGCGCGAGATCTCGGGACCAAACGATTGAATTGGATGACTATTTACATGCGAAATTTGAATAGAGTGGGTTGAATGTAAATTTGAAATTACCTAGGATAAACGCTGACCATATGGAGAAGGTGTTTAGCCTTTTAAATGTTTGTCTCTCGCTCAAAATGTAAGGTCTCTAACGGGTCAAATTTTAAATTTATGCACAATTTAGAATAGCCCGTCTGTAGATGAATTATATATCTTGCAATTTGTACCATAACTTTAACTATATCCTTCCGCATGTGCCTATTTCATAAAAGGCTATTACAAAATTTAGTCATAATGCAATTTTTAAGGAATAAAACATCATCAATCATCACGCAATAACTTTCCCCTTAGCCACGTCGCTAACCTATGTCATATGTCTTATATGCTCAAATGCAGCTTTGGCACACAGTGGCCTCGTCATTCATCAGTTCATTTCATAAAATGATTTCTTAACTTTCCAAATCTTGAATTAACGTGTCGCGCTTAAGGCATGTGACTCATGATCTTATCTCAAAGAACAGTGTCAGACGTGAAGAACATTGCTCAAATAAGGACAGCATTGACTTATTAATGTATCACTCATCACACGAGGTATACACAATTTTCCACACAACTGTTCATTATTTGTTAAAGACGTATTGTTTGCAAGGTCTATATGCGCCCCTAATTTGAAGAAAATGGAGTAACTTAAGGTCATTTCTTAAATATGAGCATGATACGTAAAGCCTCGGATAATTTTGACTTAATCATTCTTACGGAAATTCTATAGAAACAGGTCACATCTTTACAATGCTAATGTTGCGCGCCATGTCAATGTCCTGAGCGTTACGTTCAATGTCACACTATTTTTTTAGATAACAAAAAAGGTAATCGCTGCACTATATATTGTTTCTCGAATGTAGACCATCATAAGCTAAGATGTTCAATTTGCATGCCGAAGCTTTCGACACATGTATTATGTCTTGATGTTATTGCTTGTCTTTTGTCTTTGGTAATTTTTATTCTGAATGTCCTGAAATGTGTTAATTAAATTTCATTTTAGTGTAAAACAATGTAACTAAAATGAACTCCCGCGTAATTACGACTGCTAATACAAAGAGACATATTTGTAAAAATGAATGTTACCGACTTGAAGTAAGTTTCTTGGTGACGTTAGCCGTTCTCTGGTCTTGAGCAACATAAGGTATCATTCTTCGTCTTTATTTATAATCCTAAGAATTATCAACATATTAACGATCTAAACAAGAATGAGTAGTTAAAAGATACGGCACATTTTTAAGAACAAATGTTGTTTAAAGTAAACCACAGAATAGTTGCACCAATTATTTGTTAGATGGGCCTTGCAACGTCAATTCACTTTATGTCTTTCTTGACTTTCAGGCTTTAACATGCCGTTTTCATAAATATTAATTGTATTTGCTAATGTGAAAGGTTAATTATGATACAACAGATTAGATACTAGTTGTAGTTTCATATCATGATTGAATAAATTTTTCTATGAAATGTATTTATAAGCTCGCCAAAGGCGCGTTTACATTTCCAAAACTCTTTAATGAAATGTTGTATGAAATGACAACTCGTGTTAGATCCTATATATCTGGTGAGTTTTATAAATGAAGTATGCATAATTCGGTCGTTCCATAAGAAATCCATTCCGTGTCTCATATGGTGTGAAATAATTCCGTTCAGCTGACTGAGCAACGGTCGAGTTCACTGTGTCAAGTGAGAAAATCTATAAAAAGAAATATCTGATTGCTGTCACCAAAAATTTAACTACAGCAGTAGCAGTACAGCGTTTTAATGCAAGTGTGTAATACGAAAGATTTGTGGTAGGGGTTTCAATTAACGAAGTATTAAAACAATCGAGCAATATGTTACTTTCTTTCCCGCATTATATCATTAACGTAGATTATAGAGACACTAATCTGCCCCAGATGCTAGGATGTGAATATTGCAAATAAGATATGAATCCGTAAACGGTTTGCATATCTTGTAAAGGTGGCATGTTATATGTTGAACAGTTCATTTTTTGTAATGGTTAAATTAAAGTAACATATTCATTTTAGCTCAACCACGAAAAACGTGATTATAGCGAGCTGTTATTCGTTTCGAGCTTGTCCGAATGTAACTCATCCTTAAAAATAATTTTTATAAAAGCTCAAGAAGCTCAAATGTCGAGGTCATCTCATAGTGGTGTATTTGTAATATCGTGATAATGCCGCTTGTTCAGACTGTAACTTCTGAATTAATCAATTTCAAAATAACAACCATTACATGTACATTATACTGAAACGGGAAATATAATAATTAAAGCCTACGCCCCCTTTAATGTTCACAACATGTATATCTAGGCGGAATATCGTGGGTAATACCATCATTCTCTTAACAAAGGTCAAAGTCATCATTCTTCGAGGTCAAATATTACTTTGAATAAAATGCATGTATGTTTTAAAGATGCTTCATAATTTGCTCAAAGGCCAATGTCATTTCTCAAATAAAAATACAATTTTAAAATATGTTGCTACAGTCAAACGTTCATTTCAAATCACATGTTCACTAAGTTAAGATGACATGTTACGCGTAATGACTTATTTGTAAACTCAAAGGACAAAGTCACACACTTTTTCGCATAGCAACATTTCAAATGGCATTCTTGACAATCGCATAGATCAAATTGCAATTTATGAATACCTTTTACTCAGCTTAAAGAGGAGTGCGACGTTAGCTATTCACTGAATGGACATCCCATTAATTGTACACTTATCGTCACCAATCGACCGCCGTAGCATCTTCTTCTATGTTGGACCTAAAGCTTTGTGTAGAGAATGACCAGGAGTTTTATGCTAAGCTATTTAAGTACTTCGCACTTCTCGCCATTAAATCGGCGTCGTGCACTGCTTAAGATATGTGATTGAGTGAATATGGTAAACAATACAAGCTCACTGGTCTCTGGTTATACTTGGAAGAAAGGTCAATTGAAAACCACGTGTACAGATTTTGTATAAATTCTTTATTTCGAATATCCAAAAAGAAATAGTAATCATTGCGGTAAATATATTGCTATTAAAATGGAATTAACTTATGTTGTAATGATACACAAACATGAAAACATGAAATAGAAAATGAAATTTAAAACGAACAACACCTCCATGTAAAACATAATATATAATTATATGGATAACAGCACATGGTTATAATAATGACAAGTTAACGTTTCGTTAAGTTTTATACACTTACCAATGGCTCATTTCTTAACAACAAGAGGTCTAAGGTAGCGCTGAGTCGCGCGCCTAAGTTATTACAACATAACGACTTATATCATATGCATGTTAGCATATGTTAGAAGTTGACCGCTGACACTGTAACGAATCAAACAAGTTTGATAAAATCTGGAAAAAGGGTGACACAAGTTATATTTGTGAACATTATTTTGAAATCCAGACAGTGATTTCGGACAATAATGTGTTTCATTGTTTCAATATAGCTATGTAAAAAGAATTGCCTTGACCATGTCGGCTATATGAACTTTTGAACATTATACACATTATTTCGAAATCCAGTCAGGAGTTTCCCTCAATGCGAATTTTTCTATTTGAAGCCAAGAAAGAAAACCGTCCCGCACCATGACTGCAATGTGCAGTCCGCACAGGCTTATCAGGGACGAAACTTTCTTATTTAAGGTATTTTGGCGTAAAACAAATATCTTCTTAGCGAAAATCCAGTTAAGGATGAAAGTGTCGTCCCTGATTAGCCTGTGCGGACTGCACAGGCTAATCGTGCACTACAGTTCACTTACATGCATTAAGCCATGTTTCTCAGAGCGAGGCTCGCATGCACTTCTAACAAACTAACTTAAACCCGGCAAATATGAGAAAAACATGTTTGTTTTGAGTCCTGCCACAAATTTATATTTCTTAAAGCCTATCCTTAGTACTTTCCATGTCAAACATGAAACCGCTTGACACTATCACTCACACAACATTTATGTTAATCTGTGCAACATATTATTCGCAACCCATATCATACCTTGAATTCCGAAGTATGCCGTAAGCACTCGCAATATCAAACATTAAATGACCTACAGTCTGCTATATGCATTTCCAACATTAAACACGAACTTTCTCAGAGTCTTACCTAAGCGACTAATACATCTTCTGTTATGTTTTATAATGTCTTAACGTCTCATCTAAACACGTTAGATATTTAAACATAAAATTACCTACAATCTGACCTGAGCGCATCCGGCGTCCGATTGAATCACTATATAAAATTACTTACAATCTTACCTAAACTGTCAATTATCACGCTACTCTGTTTGCTAATAGCGGCGAGCATTTCCTGTTCGGGTTCTTCGATGATCTGCGTAATGTCTCGCGGTATATGCCGGTAACTAATCGCTCCCGTCGGTTCGCCGAATCGGAGGTAGAAATGTTCCACGTGAGATTTGAATTGATATTCGCGTTTTTCACGCTCCACCGACGCGCCGAGAGCGGCAAATGGCTGATCCTGTTCCGCTGCTCGTATCCGCGCTTGTTCGGCTATTTCTAAAGACCTGTATGGTGGAGGGACGTCGTCATCTGCTGCGGGCTCTTGCTTATGCGATTGCCTCTGCATGATGATGATAGGCTTCGATGGATGAGCTTGACTAATGATGCTGCCAATTATATGGGGCTCGCTTATTAACTCTGGTATATCAGCCGCTGCCCCAGCTACATGCCGCTGCTGTCGCTGCAGTGGGTTTTTCTGCGGTGAGCCACAAAACGTCAAGCTTTCGCGAACGAGCGACGAAAGAGCCTGGTTGGACATCTCCAAGCACTCCTTCTTTGCCCGTGCGCCCCTGTCTGAATCTCTCCTATCTGACCCAGCCTCCTCGGCAGTCGCTTCCTTTATCATCCTCCCCAGCACAGAGCTTGCGTACACGGCCTGGTCTTCTTGGTAATTGTTCGAGGCCGCCGACGGTACGCTGGTCATTATGTAAGTGAAAGACATATCGCGTATCGGGCAAGATTCCAAGCAGATCTTTTGTATTTCTTCAGCGAACGCTATCTATAATTCCAGATGTAATGAATTCAATCGCATAACGGCAATACGGCTGACGTCTTGCATCTTCCACGTGTTTTCGTGCATCTGGAATGCCGCCTATTTTAATGATCGTATAGTCAATATCTGAAAATACCTCCAGCAAGTCTGATATCATCATCACTGCGTAAATTTCGTTATAATTCTTTTTACAAACGATAATTTGTGCCTCTCCCGTGGGCATGCGCATTAACGTCCGAACTTCAAAATCTGGGACAAGTTCGTCTTCCGTCACGATGAGACGCACGTTGGTCACGTGATTAGCCTCAACGGTGACGTCACTGTCCACCTGCCATGTGAACGTGTCTTCAAACGTCTCACCACGTGGCTAACACACGCGCAAATATCCGTCTGCACTCGCGCTCACTCCAATGTGGCCTATTTTAAGCGGAATCTTTAATTTAGAATTAGTGTTCCCCTTTAGTATAAACACTCTCTGAATGGCTACCGCGGTGGCGGCTTTAGTTTGTCGTTGTGTGCGTAGTTTATAAACCTGACCCTTAATAGCATTGTTAGTAAAGTCTGTCCGAAACAGCTCTACCTTCTTCCGCTCCCGAAAGCCGCCCTCCACTTGGCCGGTCCGAAGCTGAAAGCGCGTCGTGTTGTAGTCGAACTCGAAGAAATTCCACGAGACATCGAAAGAGAAGCAGTTTTTCTTGCTGCAGTCATACCACCGCATTTCCCTCATGAGTTCCCGCCATGCGTACTCGGTGAAGACCTTCTCAAGGTCGACGATTGCCCCTCCTTCCATGGGCGGCAGGGGATGGCTACATAGCATGCTGTCAAACTCAACCCCTACGGTCATGAGATTCTGTGGGTCGCTTTCGGGAGCAGATCTACCTTACTCGACGTTAAACATCGGGTCGGGTCCTACAAAGGAAAAAAGCACATTGCTAATTAGAATATTTTTATACCTATAACAAGATGTTATTAAAGATTTTAATGCATTTTGACGATGCTGTTTCAGCGAAGCAACTCGTCTAAGTTATAATACAATAAAAAAAATTCTTCATAATGGCGACCTATGTAAAAGACCGAGCCAGTTCGATTGGGCTAGCTAAATTTTCTCAATCGGCTGATAATCATCGATTAAGGTAAAGGCAGCTTGGTTCCCGTCCTCTTTCAAATTTATCGAGAGGTTCGGGACAGGAACAAGATACGAAACTGCCAGGTGGCACTTTAAACGTTGTGACGCTGGGAAAACCCAAAATGTAGTTATTTTAAGATTTGATCGAGAATGTAACCCGCCTCCCAGTTTCGTTAAATGTGTCAAGTTCCCCACGGGTACTACTTCCCCGTACCCCCAATTTTCTTTCATACCCAAATTGTGTCATACCCAATTTGTTTTCGTACCCAATTGTTTTGCTACCCTATTTTTTTGTACCCAAATTTGTTTTCGTACGTAAATTTTTTTCATACCAAAATTTGTGTTCGTTCCCAATTTTTTTTCGTACCCTAATTTTTTTTTGGCATACTTTTTTCGTACCCAAAATTTTCGTACCAAATTTGTTTTTTACTCAAAATTGTCATACCCACACACACAACTGTGGTGATGTAGATAAACTTAAATTGATGCTTTTATATCCTTCCTCTTCAAAAGCATCGTCACACCAGTACTGTCAGTACTTTGATTACATATATTTATCAAATGTACATAAATAAAATTAAATAAATTTTAGGACAGGCTAAACCACACGTGTCAAATTACATGCCCTAGTGATTTCACTGAATATGGTGTGAGTAATAAAATGCTGGTATATATATCCGACAAATGCATTGAAGTCATACCTGTATGAATAGACCGATGGCAAGGTCAATAGTCTTTATTCGGAATTCAGCTCATCCCTATGTACAAACAACTTGTGACCGTGTTTTATACGAATATTCACACATTAATTAAAGATTTGAGGTCAAGCTTATAGAATCACAATCTACAACCCCGTGGAAATATTTCATTTTTATGTGTACTGTTTGTAACTTATAGGAGACACTCGTTTTCACTGCTCATTTCCGAAAAACAACTAGTGCATATATTGCCCCAAAAGGATAAGTTCAGCATTTTATTTTGTTTATATTTAATTAGGTATTACCCGTAGAAAAAACGAAAACTTAAGGTATATGAAAGCAGGTACTGATATAAAAAGCATTTGATGATTATTAAAATAAAACTAGCTATGACAACATAAACATGTACATGTGTAGGAAGCATTCCTAAACAAATGGAGTGCAATAAATAAAGTAAACGTTACATGCGAAGACTGTAAATGTGAGAAGAGATCATATGATCGTGCAATCCAGTGTTCGTTTACGCTATTCTGCCACTTTAGGTCTTGATCGTAATCTTTAACGCTGTTAATGTTTATGCTTTGGTTTCTTTAAATATATATAAATAAACTTATCTTTTAGTCAAAGATATTTAGTTTAATCATTTTTTTCTGACTACTATCCCTCATGTTAAGCAGGGTTGTCTAGCACCCTGCTGTGGTCACACAAAACCGCACCGCTATCTACTGGGAAACTTCAACTTGCATAGTCGACGGAGAGAACAGATAGCACAAAAGCTAGGGGAGTAATCACGTGACGATGAAAAAGGCGATGGCCGAGCCGAAACAGGTATTTTTCGCCGTTTAATACCCTTTATTACGTTATTTTAATTGTATATGCCACGCATTTTAGCCATATCAGTAAGAAAGTGATAATAGTTTTTTCGTATTAATATTCGCTTCATGTCTCGACTTTACTCTCTACGAATTTCCATAGCGGGAGCTGTAATTGTATGACCCCGCTAAGAAAATTATTAGGCTGGAATTTCGAATATGGCTTGAAAGTGAGCGGCATATAACAAGTAAATACAATTATGAGAACGTATAAAACGGCGAAAAATACCTGTACCAGCATGGACTTCACCATCTTGGCATCCTTTCATCACCACGCGACCACCCCCTGTGATAATGACAACAGTTTAATTGGGGACCAAAACAAAGCGTGAAATACTCCATTGATAGATCAAGCATAACGTTAACTATGTCTTAAAGGCAGTATAACAATAAAATAGTAAAATACAGTACTTATTCGGGCAATATTACGATAGAAAACCCGTTTGATTATTACAAGATGTTTTTAACATCATGTGGGTGACTGTATGCATTCATTTAGTGTTAACTATTTTCCTTTCTCGAATGTAATTATCGGATAGAAATGACTCTCAATCTCTCAACCAAGACAGGATATCTGTAAAAGTTCTACCGAAGTCAATACCAATTATTCTTCTATTACTTCGAATTCAATATTAATTAAGTCATTCCAATTCCCGAATTGCCGGTATGCTTTGGAATGAGGGCACACTTTTCTTGATCTTCTAGACATGACACACAACTCTTATTTTATTTATAAAAACCTGTACCAGTAAACATCACATCCTTCAAATTAGATTCCTGCTGTTGAAATGATATTACTTCGACAGACCTATCAAATAACAGAATCCGAAAGAATTGACGATAGTGTCTACTGCATATGAGAAAACCAGCACATAGACAACAAGCTGGATAACTTTTTCAGACATGAACAATGTTTCTCGTTATAACATGCAATGTATGTTTTAAAGTAAAAACAATAACTCTCCGGCTGGTGCATCAAATGTTTCACTTTTGTCACTTTTGATCATATTGCCACAAATGCTGAGGGTCTATATAGTTTTGCCTTGTATCAACCAATAAGGGACACACACAAACAATGAAAGTTTAACGGCATTTGCCCCTTTCAAAATACTACGAGCAATCATTTTACTCTGTGTGTCCGAGCAATCGTGATAACTTGACTTTCTCCGGAATCTTCCAAAGGATCTCCGATATCCTTCGTATGATTGATTTATGCACTAAATCGTCTGCTGATCCAGATGTCTGGATGTCTGATATGACAGAAATAGACTCATTGTGTGGTATATTAAAGTATTTGTGTCCTACATTTTTAAGCATTTACCGTTTTAATATTAACGGAACGTGTATGATTTCATCGATTTCAGATATTTATAGCGAACATACAAGTTTTAGTGCATACAATACATCGCAATAATTTAGTTCGCACAAATAGGAAAATAATACCCATTCAGTATATGCTAATATCGGCGTATAGGTTATCATTATCAATAAAGGGAGTGTCACAAATATTTGTTATAACGAGCAAAATGAAAAGAAGGGTCATCGTGGGGCGTAGTGGATATGGTGTCCGCTTAGATTCCCACTTTGGGAGTATTCTTTAGACATCCCCCTAGACACAAACTACTGGTTCTATTCCTATGAAACGGACTCGAACGCGTTTAAAATAAACATTAGGCTTTCGATGCAATAGATCTAATCTAAATGTTTAAACGAAAAGAAAAGAAACCTCTTGAGCTGGATGAGCGGTGATGTTTTCAGGGAAACACATGTTCGACAATAACGTATCTCACATATATTATTTCAAAATTAATATTGTTTAGATAGCCTGTTCAATTAACAAGTAAATGTTTGAGTTCACCATACCATTCGCATGTATATCTACCCTAATATACGACAAATATGACTGTATAAAAGGCAAAGTATTAAAACACCTACGAACAACTGACGACTTCAAATATCAGAAGATAAATAAAATATATTTTTAAAATACAATTTGAAATACGCAATATTTTACAGAGTTATATATGCACCATTTATTAAAAATACTTCTACCAATAAAATATCAGCGTTCTCACTCGGGCGAGCACCACAAAGTCAGGATATAAGAATGTATATCAACTTATCTAAATAACCAATTTGCAAATGGATAGAAATATGCTGTCGCGTCGGTATGGCATGAATATTTATTGTCTCTCATGTAGGGCATATTTAGTCGTCTCTCAGTGGAAACGGGGCTAAATTAATGTGCATAAAGTATCGGAAAATAAAAATAGGAACAATCCCGATGTACATGTTATATAAGTTAATAGATAAATCGAAATCAATAAACATGGGCGTATAATAATAGATTTGCAGATATTTAATTATTTATCTGTCGATGGATATTAATTGAAAAGCCAGCTTATCAAAGTGTTCGTTATATCGCCTCCTGGATGCAAATATGTCCTATGTGACATTGAAATTAGAAGGCACATGTAACCTTTTTGCACCAATGGGGCGATATGGAAATTTAGGACGTGTATGAATAGTCTGATGCATAATAAACCAACAAATGAGGCAGGCCTATTTTGTCTGTTTGTGTCCGCACAGGTTTATCACCGACCACTCATTCCTCCTTAACTGGATTTTCCATAAAACTTCCTTTAATCGCAAAATTCCATGATGCATAAAGTAGCTCTCTGATTAGACTGTGCAGACTGCACAGGCTAATCTGAACGACACTTACGGCATATTCATTTAGCCCAGATATCGTATAACGAGGCTTAAATAAAAAATAAAAATTAGACTATAATAGCGCTTAAGCATACACCCACAATTATAGTGTTAGTGGTCACACTTATCGATTTTACTGGATATGTTTATATTCATTAATTTCTCATTTTTACAAGTACTCAATCCAGAAATTGTTCAGTTCACAAAGACTAAAATCTACGATAATGTTAAGTCTGCAATACCTGCATTAACCAACTATAACTCAGTGTGCTATCACCCATATTATCTTCAAACGCTCTGTGGTGACCCACTTGAATCAGAAATACAATAACCACACAAATAAACATTTGTTTCGAGTATGCCAATATACATTAGCTTAGACGCTAAGATGTCGGAGGCATCAATCTTCGGGAATAAATTATTGTATCGATACACTTTAGAAATCGCCGTTGTTTATGAATTGCATTTAACCTCCAGTAACAATGAAATAAAACTATATTAATACATTATTTAGAAGCTACGCGAAATTTGATATGGCCCGCCAGAAAAGTGGCCATTTTTCACTAGAGTCGACATTTAGGCATATAATGAATGTTTATTTTTTAAGTGTGAGCGTTAGCTTACACTAATGAAGAGACGCAGTTTTGCAAGCCAGTTTGCTTTTAACTAAGCTAGGAAGGATAACTGCAAGTCAGTCTGCTGTTTGCTAAGCTAGGAACGATAAACACTGCCTGTCTTCACTACCTGCAATAAAATAATGCAGACGACGAATGCTAGAAGCGTCTGCTTTACCTCTGCTGTGTGTATTTAATCAATAGTGTTTAACAGCTTGTAAGGCGACATTTGCCAATATAGTGTTTATCATTGAAATCTGTACGTATTGGCTGATTTCAGGGAAAACGGGGCTTAATGCATATCAAATAAAATAAGCCTGTGCACACTGATTAGCCTGTGCAATGCGCACAAGCAAATCAACTACGACACTTTCTGATTTTAGGGTGTGTTTCGTTTAAAGACAGTCTCTGGTACTGGAGTGAAAATTAATGCATATGCCCAAAATAAAGCTTAAATTATCTTTTTTATTAATGATTTGAAAAAAACACATCTCGACCTGTGCTTTAAGACACACTCTTTATAAATGTGAATGGGTTGTGTTCATTTCCAACTTGCGATATAAAAAGCTATAACATAATTTTGAAATCTGAGTTGCGTCTAAGATTATTCAACAGAGAACAACTTCAGTGCCTTCAGCGCTTTGATTTTTGTAATGATTCTGATGAAGAATCCATGTGATACATGGCGGTCTTATTTGGTTTAACATATAAATATGCATTAGTTTAAGTATTATTATGTCATTTGAAATTGTTAAATGTTAAATATGAATAAAGAGGTGAAAACTTGTGTTATATTAAAAAAAGAATGAAATAGGCGTCCAAAAGTCTGCAAGAATTGAGATGGCTGCTAAAAAATTGCTCATTAAACCATAATCAAACCCACATTTTGCATAAGAATAATGAATATGTAGAAACAAAACAACTCGGTAGCAATAACAAGTGTCTGATTAAATGAATAAGACAGCCTTTGCAATGTCATTGCGTTCTCCTTCTACATGATCAACCATTTGTCTGATCATAATAACTTTAGCTTATAAAGGGGTCGTGATGTTGATTGATTATGACACCTTTATATATTTCAGTGGCCGTATAATTATCTCTTGCGTGTTTGAGTGCAGAACATGTGAAATTCTTTATCCGTACATAGTGCTTTATAAATCAGAGAGATCAGCTGTTAATTGTTGTCAGTGATACCTAGTATCCCATTCTATGGTGGTCATGACATGTCACCTCTTAGTTTGTACACCCTTGAGAGATTGGATTGTCTTCCTGACCACGCCACACCTTTCGTGCTGAACTCAATGTATCGTTTAAAATACATCATATTTCTTATATAAGACTTAAAGTTGTCAAATACCTTTCTGTCTATCGGCCAGTGAATGGCATACAGGACATCAAATCTATTATTGCACATTTGATTTCCATGTGCTGCTCAGACACTTCTACTTTTATTTGATTCTTCAGGTCCGATTTGGTTTTTCTTGTTCCGAGTTCCCCTGTTTTGATAGTAAATGGATAATGTCAACTTCCCTTAAACTAGTTTGCCAGTCAATAACTTTTTAATTAAATCAGATTGCTGTCATACACTTTGGTGTCTGAAACCACTTCTAGACACAACCTGTGTTTCAACCTTTTAGGATATTGACCCATTAACAGTTTTCGGCCTTGATCTTTCAAATGTTCTCATTTGGGTTTTACCAATAATACTTGCTTGATCGATATTACCAGACGTTGGTGCTATTTCAAGTCACAATGTTCATTAAACTGGGTGGATTCTTGTTCGTATCAATACCGGTGCATTATGTCAACTTTATTCGAATACTTGCTTTATCCCTAGCATCTGTACTAATCCTACCCCGCTTTTTTCTTTTAATTGTTTGTTTTGTTCTTTAGTGTCCACTAAATAGGTACTGCTCATTTCTCTCAGATCCTCTTTAATCCTGCTGCAAATATGCAGACCCAAGCTCCAAACATTGAGAGTCTCATGTTTAGGTGCTAAACCTATAACCCCCTTCTTACCATAACCATATCTCATAAAAGTTGGTTCGCGGAAAATGTCGCTTAATATGGCATTCCATACACCCGAAACATGTCCAATTACATGTCCGCACTTTAAGAACTTGTTTTAACAATTTCATGCAGCCGCAACGAAGTAAGGTAACAAGTGAATAACTGATGCCAAGTGTAGCGGCCAATCACATTATCTTTTTCCTTAAAAATACATACTTATAAGAAACACTGCCTCAATGTAGACGTACAAATGGCAGATGCTTTGTAGTAAAGATATATTTCTAGATCATAAATTGTCTGAAAATAAAATCATTGAATACCGTGCACAACGATTCTTTTGTCACTATTCTTAAAGCACGTACATTCGGTAGATATTTCTACCCTTTTAGGAGTGTGGAGATTCCAGCAAAGGTTGACTTAAGCAGCTCTTCAAACCCACTATTTGCCATAAGCGTTCCCACTAACCAACAAAACAACATCAGGAAGTGAATACCACCGAGACGTAGTATAACATCCTAACGCTGCTCTGGATATGCCCAGATTATATTGACTGCAACTCTATCTAGTTGTAGATCAATTGTACAAATGGTGAAGTTCTGATCGTATTGTTATGATAATGTGTTGGCATTTTGTTGAGATGTCATTATCGTGTCTATGTCGTCAGGTTTCATATCAATGGGGAGCAAATAAGCTACCATTGCCTTGGGTCTGACTGTACGCCCTTGCTCTCGGCGCAACCGCGTATTATATAAATTATATTCTGTCCATGACTCTGTGGTACGTGTATCGTGAAGAAAAAAAACATAGTCAGTTTGCTCTGCATGGTTTGTGAACACAACCATATCGGCCAGAACTGTCAGGGGCAACACATGTTTTGTGCCATTTCTACTGGAATCTGCGGTTTCTTCGGTCCTTTAAAACACTCAATATCAAAAGCATACTCTATCGGCTTGGCCTTATTTGATTTGTTTGTGTGCAATGTATGGTCTCGCTCTCGCCAATCTGGTGTTTAGAAGATGGTCCTGTTGGTGTCATCAACATTGCCAGTGAGTGTGTGGGCACTTAAACATTCTGGGACAAAATGTGGGCGTCAACGTTATCGACCACCAGTTTGGACCATAAAAGCTATACAATCGGAAATATCGCATACATTCATATCTCTCGGTGCACTCATAGCTGCTGATGTCTTGAAGTGAAGTACCTCGTCATACAAAAATGAATGCTATACCCATCTTATGTATCAGAATTTTCGCAGTTGGTCTTTTCTTTAGTATACCATGTGTTCATATCCCTATCATGTAGGGAGGATTACTTTTGCTAAGCTTCGGAGACATCTTTACTAAGAAAAGTACTCAATATGTTGCTCACACAACTTGACACCATAACGTTGTCTCTTTGCATATTATATCTATTCCTGTCAATGTATACTCTTGACTTCAGAAACTATATGTGTTGCGAGAGAGTTCACATCATTGTCAAGATCATAATTGTCTTAAACGCTGACCAGTTAAATCAGGTTTGATGCATCATTTTTTAAAGCAACAAGTTGGCAATACCACGTGGAAGTAAAGCACACACATCTTCATCAAAGTATTCTTGGATAGTATTAATCAGGCTTGTACGTTTAAACTTGAGACCACCAAACTGAAGATACATATAATTGATCATATCAAACTGACACATATTTCGTCTGAAAATAAAAGTGAAAATAATCAACAAGGGACGTAACTTATCTTCAAACCCGTTTCAAATTATCAAACGGAATTAACGTGTGTAAACTATTATGTACTATATAAAGAACATTATTAAGCAAATTATAATGAATTTACTTGTGTAACCAATGCTTATCCGATGTAACTAATACCTTTGTGATTAAGGAATTCACTATAGTTTAATATAAATCTTTGTCTTTGTAAAAAAATATTTATATGTTTATCAAAATGCGCACTTTTGTGAATGCGTAACTAATGTGTTTCATGGTTTAATATAATTGTTCGCCTTTGTGAATAAGGGTTTTTATTAAATATAAATACTGTACTGTTGTCAATAATCTCTTTATGGTTAATATAAAAGTTCACCGTGATAAAACCTTGGTGTATTTGGATTGTAATGTATGAATAACGTATGTGTGATTATTAACATGCCAATTGATATATGTTTTAATTTGTATTATAAAATAACATTTCATGTACGTTTTCTGATTTTATTAACAGACACATCAACAACATGTATTCTAGTGTATTTACAGTAGTATATTATATATCGAATCTCTAATCATAATTTAATAGAACTAAATTGTATTAAAATGTTACTATGGAAGAGATGGTCCATCAATTCAAGCGTTGTCTTGCCTGAAATCTCTGTTATAATTTAATATCCACCAATCCCAATGGTCATGCGCTAAAGCTCCATCGGTTTTTCCACAAACATTTCACAAAATGCAATTTTAAGAGACACGTATGAGCACCCCGTCAGACACTATGAATAAATTTTTCTCTCAGACGATGCATTCAATTTGTATACGAATGTCCCTCGTCATTACACGGCCCGAGGTGGCGCTCAGGCCCGGATATTTGGAAATTTAACGGATAATTTTACATGATGATTAGGTTTAATATGTTTTTCAACACATTTCGCGAAATTTAAAAAAACAATCGGCCAATGTAGTGAGATTCAGCGATTATAAATTCATCTAAAAATGTACAGAAACATACAATCACAACCCATTTGGAAACGTGAGGCCTTAATAAGTTGTGACATGGTAGAATTCGTAAAAGCAAATCGATGAATTTTGCCTCTGTGAAGAGCAAATTCCCTGCCAGTTAAATCGCTCATTACATAAAACGATTGCTTTGAACCTGTACATGTTAATGCGTGCACTAAAACACTGGCTTCTAGCCGATCTTATTCATACATTTGCATTTTTCAAAAAGAGATGGAGCCAATGCCAAGGAGTTGGCGCTCAGATTAGGAGGTGGCAGTCAATGCACATGTATAGCTATTTTAAAGTGAACTATTTTACTGTCATGGTTTCTATTAGGTTTACAGGACTTACATTATTTTTTGTAAGTTTACTACTTTAGCACAGAGTCGCGTGCGTTTTTAATAAGAAAACGTACTTTTCTAATAATGTATTGATGATTTAACGTTCGTCTTTGTAAGATATCAACATTCAACATGAATTATACAAACATGTTAACGGAAGAAGACCGAGCTATCTTCATTCTTTTGGAGTTGATAGTGGGACAAACAACATAAATGAGCCTAATAAAGATTCTTTGACCTTTGGCCTTTAGTAAATTAAGCATTTTAATTAACGGCCATAAATCATAGTTTCAAGAAGAAGTGTTATCTAATACTTATTTCGTGAATTATCATACTGTATACAACTATTGATGTCGATGAATTATTTTGATAATGTTGAACATTAAGTTATTGATTTGATTGGACATTACACATTTTGGATATACATCGTACACTATGCTTTATTCATGTAGGTGACAACTTAATTGAGTTGATCACTTATATAATTAAAAAACTTTATCTTATTTATTATAGATTGTGTTTATGTTCTGAAAAGATTTGGACCTTCGTAAGTACGTTGAAAAAATAAATTTAATATAACAAATAACATTATCTATCAAATCTACGTCATGCGATTATGTCATTGCGATACGACTGTTAATTGACACATCCTGAATTGGCGCCACCTTCTATTATTAGCGCTACCTCCTAAGCATTGGCTCCATCTCTTTAAAAAAATGCAGAATTATCTACTACGTCGGACAAGAAGGCAATATTTTTTGTGCATGCATCATCTAATTGTATGTTGTACGCAATCGTTTGAGGCCGTTAGCTATTTAATTTGGTGGACAGTTTGCTCGTAACAAAGGAAAAACTCATCGATATGGTATAACTTATAAAGGTTCTCGCGTTTATAAATGGGTTGAGAAAGTACGTGTCTGTACCTGTTTAGACGAATTAATCTTCGCTGAATGGCACTACACTTGTACGATTTTAAAAATAATGCGAATTATGTTGAAAGACATATAAAACTTATCACCCTGTAAAAATTGTTCATGAAATTTTAAAACATTCGGGCTTGAGCGCCACCTCAGAAGTTACATTGGCTCATTTATTAATGCATCGCAAATAGAGGTGGCGCGCGGGACTAACGGCCGTGTATTAGCAGAAGGATTTATGGTGGATTCTGATAGACGCTGATTCCGCGTTTACAGGATGAAGAGAGCGTTGGCCTTTCATTTACAAACACAGTGCGTACAAGAGCTACTAGCTTTTTAAGCTTTGCTTCTAATATTGTTAGAATTAGCCAGATTATCGTTGAAATCAATATATTCGTATATAGTTTTAAATAGCTCGTGGTCCATTGTATGACCCTAAATTGGCACAATGAAATTGGAAATCTCAACGCTTGGCGAGGATACGTGCAATTAAAATCTGGGTTAAACCCTGCAAACTATTTTGCAATTAACTTGTCCCTTAAATAAAGACGATGTTTAGATGTCCCAATCAATGATCTTAATATTGAACTCGGACGGCTCGTAAATGTAAACCGCAAAGAGAAACCTATGTGTCCACTGTTTAAACACTATTTGACCTGCACACATCGTTGAAAAAGAGTTTGATGCATTTTACGAATGCACACATTAAAGCGAAAAAATAAGAATAATTGATAGAATGTGTATAGTGGTCAGAGGAATCATTCATTAATTTGATGAAAGCTAATAATGTTATATTTATAAAAACAGATTTTTATATAATTTAATTATTGAAATAAATTTAGAATTGACGTTTAATTATTAAGCATGCCTTTGTTAGTACAGGAAATTATAATTGAGGTCAAGCATTGCAACGCTGCTCTGAATTGGGTCCACTGGCCTATATTAACACAATGGATTCAGTTTAGCCTAGTTTAGTTGAAAAAAGACATTTATCTGAACGTGTACATGACGAATGCACAACGTGAGTTCATTTCAACTAATTTAACAGTTGTAAACCCCGCTTTCATTCTTAACTTTACTGGTGAAAAACGTGTAAAATTCTCACAATAAAAAGCTCTTAAACGTCTGTGTCACAGTCATATGAAAGTGTGTAATTGCAATTCTGTAGAATTGTTTGTATCTGTTATGTTGATGCGCTCATCAATTCAAGTAGAACTTAGTTGATTCCATGCATACATCATTCCTAATGATGAACGATTGCATCAATTAGAGCAACAACAATGCGAAAGTTTTCGCGTTATGTCATGTATGGTCATCTTTAAATGATCGGTGACTATGTAAAACTTGTGCTTACATAGCACGGTTGTGAAATGTGTACAGCCCGGTGATTCAGTCCGAAAAACTGACTGCCATATTTAAAACTGATCATTGAAAATGTAGTCTATTATTTATGATTTATTCATACCCACCTTTTATGTAACTTTACACTGGAATTATGTTTGGTATGTTCCTTCTTGTTGGTTTTGATTATACAAAAAGATATACGCCAATAACGTTAACTTGACATGACACAAACTTGACATGACACAGACTTGACATGACACAAACTTGACATGACACACACTTGACATGACACAGACTTGACATGACACAGACTTGACATGACACAGACTTGACATGACACAGACTTGACATGACACAAACTTGACATGACACAAACGTGAGATGACTTGACTTGACATAACTTACCTTGACGTGACTTATGATTGATTAATTACATCAATATTTAATGTTGTATATATTTTTATCTTGATCTGTTGTCTTTTGAGACAAACAAATTCAACTACATTGTAAACAAACTTAAACTAAAATTAGAAAAGAGGACACAAGTTGCGATTAAATGTATTCATTTCTTATATTATCTTCGAAGTTTTAAGATTAGGGCTATTTTCTGCTTTTAGTATATTTAAAAAGGTATGTTAATTGGTTAAATAATTTATTTATAGGTATGTTAACAGAAAAAATTAACGTGTGGTAATTTTTTTCCAACGCAAAGATTAAGACTGTTTTTTCAAAGGGTGTTCCGATTGTAACCATTCAATAACAAAATGTATGCATGCACTGTACAGGACTGTTACGTTAGTGAATTGACGATCATATTTGTATATCAATTATATGAGCCTTGCGCTGGAAACTGGGGTTTTATGCTAAGCGTAGTGGGTCGTCTCAGATAAGGCACTGCAGTCCGCTCAGCCCATTAAGTGGCGAAGTTTTCCGCTTTACTGGCATTTTCCATTAAAAAAAAGTATCTCCTTAGCGGAATTCCAGTTATAACGAAAATTGTTGTCACTGATTAGCCTGTGCGGACATCTCAGGCTAATGTGGGACAACATTTTACGCTAATGCATCAAGCTCCTTTGCCCGAGGACGAGGCTTATGTAGAAAACGTACTAAAAGTTAGGCGTATTAAAGGGACATTTTCATAGATTTTGGTATGTCATGAAGTTTGTCATTAAATGCTTTAAATTGATAGATGTAAAAATCGGAACAAATGAGTTCCATTAAAGAACAAAAATGCAATTAAATAAAGAAAACACAATTTATTTGCACACAGGCTCAAACAGCTGACTCTTGCAATAAATGTTTAGCGCTTTAAACCAATCCGCCATCCGTGCTGATATTGTTGCGGAAGTATTTTATTCTAAAATATATAAGTAATTCTCGTAATGTCACAAAATATAACGATTACAACAGAGCTTTCCAAAGTATACAATCGTTTGTAACGCTTTATAATTGTCATGTTTTACAATCGTCAAAAGATGCAAATAATGGATATTTTAGAGCATGGTAAATGTTCAGTATATCTGTTTCCTTGCACACAAAAACACATAACTACAAGTAACATTTAAAAATTTGAAACAAGTGATTTTCCAATTTTGTCAATTTATCAAAACGTGAAAAGGACCCTTTTAACGCCTTTGATAAATGTATGAATGAAGAAGTAACCAAGCAGTTTTCCTCTTTAAATCCGACAGAATGAGTGAACTAATATATCATGATTTGGTGAAAATGATCTGGAAATTCTCCCGAAATGATGTGTCTATTGATAATGCGATATCATCTGTTTTCCTTTTTTTCAGCGACTCGGACATAATTCAATAATGCCAACAAGCCAAACAGGGGGCGTACTTTCTTGACCACCTTATATCTTCAACGTATTCTCAGTTTACTTTTAAAAGTCACAACTTTCATCTTTGATTTGCAAAACGTTATGTCATTGATTAAAATATAAGACAACTACAATTCCAAAAGCATTCGCAGCTTCAAAAATATTGTAAACATTCGCTCGTCTTGTGTTTTTATTAAAGTCCGCTCATGCCGATGTGGGACAATAACATCCGCCTATATTGGATTTTCGTTTTGAAGTGACTTTCTTCGAACGAAAAATTCCATAAAAGCTAAAATGTGCGTCTCCCTCTTTATCAAGTGCGAAATGCACAGGCTAATCTGGGAGAGACTTAACGCACATGCATTTTCCAAATTCAAATCATAAAAGACAGGTATTAGCATTTGACCAGTCAATTAATTAAACTGGGGGCTAAACTGTTTGAAAGGCACACTGAACCTCACATGTACACCAAAAATTGAAAATTAATATATCATACATACACACGTGTAAATACACTAAAACACCATATCGTTGTTAATCAATTTGAAGAGCAATAAAAGAGAATTCAAACATATATACACTATCAAAGATATAACTCGGTCGTTTAGTATTACCAGAGCAACAGAATTACAACTTTCAAATAAATTATTATTTTCAGGATTTTTTAACGCTTTGTCATAAATTACTAACTTGAGGGAATCATAGTGCATAGTACGGTGAAGCCGTCATTCAGGATTTTAAATGCTTAAATACTTGTTATACCTAAAGAAAATATATTTGGCAATTTTGATATTTTTGTAACAAAGGGTGACGAAAAAATCTGCAAGTATCCTAATAATAATACTTTTCTTATGTTTTGTAAGTACCGATATCTAGGCTTTGTATGTAGAGATCATGTACAAACACTTTATTTTCCTCGCGTAATATCCGATTGCTCATGGGTGTAATTTTAGCATTGTAACTAAGTTACCCAGAAAATTCTTCGTTTCAAGACTTAAATGACATTTTGATGCCCCAAGAGCCTTTGCACTACTGACGATCATTAAAAATCATAAGTCGAGATGAGCGGGTGTATAGGGTCGGTTCAAAAACTGTGTCAAGTTATCAGAGAGAACTATGGTAATGAAGCAAGCTGAAGAGCACGGTCGTAATACTCGTGATACATGGATCATCTGGTATTGATATAGAAACATAATTAATCGCTACATTTACATCGCCAAATCATTTGATTATAGAGAAAAATCCATTCTGCCTGAAATTACTTCATTTATTGTATACCACATTTTCCTTGTATTTCTAAATATAAAATATGCCGCATGTGCCTGATTTTGCTAAGTTTAAACATGCCCTTATATAGACCAATCATTACTTCGGAAATACTCACTTTACACATACAACGGCAAATGGAATGGGCACTGCAATTATCATTTGCAAAACACTGCAGCTGTCATTTACAAAACTTTGTGTCCGTATTTATAAAGTACGGCAACTTGCATTTACAAGACTGCCAATGTCATTCATAAGACCCTGCAACTTTCATGTGTAAGACAATGTAACTGTCATTGACAATACCCTGCAATGGTAATACACAATACCCTGCAAGTTTAATGTACAGGACACTTCACCTGTCATTTACAACAATACCAAGCAACTGTCATTTTCATAACAATAAATAATAAATAGTTTAGCTGGTACACGAGCGGAGTGATTACAACTTACCAACAGCTACCTTTATATTTATGTTTACAAATATTACGTTTTACATTTAAGAATTTTCATAAGATTTCTTTTGAGACATCTCTTACAATTTGAAATGCATCAGTCCAGAGGAGCGTGCACTTTTCCAGAAACATTAATGAAAATAAGAGTTCAAGTAAGAAATAAAAGCACGCCATCAGATATAATGAAAATCTATTAGTTCAAACAAGACAGTCGAGTTTTATCAGTCCAATCTCTTTATTTGCAGAAGGGTTATTTAGGGAATTTGATAGAGTTTGGTTCTAAATTTGGAGATGACAGCTTGCAAGAAAATACGTCGGCTTTCATGTACAATATATTTATTGAGAATGCCTAATCCAAATAAAATAAACGTCTTGTTAAGCTACCACTTTAGTCAATGCATATGTTAAGACACTCATGATATAAGTTCAACCTTTAGGCAAGCATTGCTTCGTTTCCTTTTGTTATGTCTAAACGACTCTAGAAGAGGAGCTTAGACAACAATATAAACCATGTGGGCTCTTGTGTGTAATTCAAGTTCAACATGGCTTCTATCCATTTAGAAACACATCGTATCAGATAAATCATTTCGACGATTTGAACAGGCTGCGGTCATCTAAAAGAATCGAGTAATGCTTTATATTTATATTTTCTCTTTGATAGGCGTTTCTTGTTTGATTTAATTATTTGTATTTTTTTAGCAGTCGCATAAACAACCAAGCTATGTAATATGGAATTTTTACACCCATTATTGATGCTTTGAGATATTAACTCCATGACACTATATTCTCAAATCTTTTTCTATAAAGAAGGAATGTAGTTGACAAGTGTTAATAGTTTTATTTGATCGTTCGTCAAAAAGTTGTAACTCTGTTACTCTTGTATCTTCAATGCAACTGAGTAATTAAATAGTAATTAAATTGAATGCTTTTTAATTCCCTTTTATTATTGTTTAATTTGAATTACAATGCTATGACGTTAAATTTTATTTACACTTAAATGTATTATGAATATTGCTGGGCCAAGTGTGAGGTTGAGCGCTCTATAACCAGGTTTAAAACAACAATGCTTTGCATTGACCGTTCCAAGGCGGTGACCCCAGCTTCATATTTTGTGTTTATGTTGGTTTGTATTGTGCTATATTGTGCTGTTTTGTACTGTTTGGGCAATCGGTCACTTGCCTTAAATAAAGGACCAACTAATTGTTTTTAATGAAAATTCAATACTGCTCCAGCAGCTGGAGTTTCACTTCTTTATATTTATAGATTGATATATCGATTTATGCATATTATGTGTTCACATACATGTACATGTTAATGGAATGCAAAATATGTATTAGCATATCCAGTTGCCATTACACCACTGATTTAACATTATCTACACCCTTCCTTGAAAGTATACCACCTGTGTCACATGATGTTTTCTGAACACTGCTGGTTGTGTAAATTAATGTTTGCTTACATTTTATCACCAATGTTAAGTTGCCTTATTTAGTTTTTACACGATAATATGGGATTAAAGGCGTGTCTGTCCTATTTGTTAGAGTTCAATATTTCTATCTTGTTATCCTATAAGTTCAATCGTTCTCTATGAATGTCTTGAATAACAAGTTAAAACAAAACCTTCTGATTTCAAGACAGTAACGGTACCATGGTGGTTTCAATAAATACATACATGCAGACACAATTTAGGAGAAATGTGCCTATGTCTATCATATCGAATGAGAGAACTAATCGCGGAAAGTGTCTTGAACATTCTCTCCAATACACATGTTGATTGCGGTACAACCAGAGTCCTTTTATTTTTAATTAATACCGTCATTGAAACATAGCAAGCCAAACAAGGCTTAACGAGATAAATCAAAGGACTAAAATTAAAAACACAACTTTCATTACTGGTGTGAATGCCCTTGAGCTATACATCGTTATTAATACATTTTATTATTAACACATTTTATATAGAATGTATTGTGTACAAATATATTTGTAACATTAAGCTGTCTCAGTCGCATGCAAAACTCTTAATATTAATCATCCGTTATAATGTATTGCTATTATGTGTATCATGTTCATACTTGGTCAATATTCAGTGCCAATGTACATTTGTATTAAGTGCGAACATAATATGAAAAAAACGAAATAAGACTTGCATACACTAACGATTCCTGATTTGTTTAACTTCATAATTGTCTCACAAACGGAAGTTGTCATTTCAAGACTCGAACGACATTTTGATGCCAAAATAAACATAGCGCGTCTGCATCTTATAACATATCAATCTATCCGAATAGCAGATTAATTGTGGAGCGGGTAATATAAATAAGAACCATCTGAAAAACAGGGTAATATAAATAAGAACCATCTGACAAACATGGTAATATAAATAAGAACCATTGACAAACAGGGTAATATAAATAAGAACCATCTTTCAAACAGGGCAATATAAATAAGAACCATCTGACAAACAGGGTAATATAAATAAGAACCATCTGAAAAACAGGCAATATAAATAAGAACCAACTGACAAACAGGGCTACAGCTTTTAAAGAACTTTGTTGAATGTCAAAGAATGTCATAAAATGATCCGGTTAAATGGTATTTTGAAGGAACTGTCAAGTTGTTATTTTACGGATAGTAAAATTGTCATCTCGAAAACGGACTGAATAAGTACGAAATGCCACAAATTTAGAATGGACAAGAAACAAAGACGAAAATATAACTATAATGATCTGCTTTTGAGCATAATACCGGGTTTCAGTAATGTGTGTGCTACATACATATTGTTTAAATACCAGAGTATTCTACACATTAAAAAGTTTAAATTAATACAATGTGAATTGAACACAATGCACATTCCTATGTCCAAAACTTCCTAGAACTGCGTGTGTGGTGTTTGATATACAATTCTGTCTTGTTTAGTTCATCATACATATTAAACGTATAATGATTGACCTGATAGAGGGAAAGACATGCATACTGTCAACTAACTGTGTATTTTGTTTTATAACCATACCATAAATATTATACTACAAGAATACAGTATTCAATTTGTTATATTTATTTTAACAACAAATTCAGTTTTTGTTAAATTTACTTTGAACAAAAGAATACGGATAAATGTTTGATTTGTGAAATTGATCATTTTTCTCTAGACTTAAACAAGACGGCCTCGTGTAAGCATTATGCTGATTACTGGTACGATTCTATAAAAGACAGCAAAATAAATAGCATTGGGGTCACACCTTGACATACAAACGTGCCTTGTTCCAGATATCGGACATGTGGTGTCTAGAACTCTACCAAGCTGGTATCTCAGGATCTATTGATTTTTCTGACAAAGAAATAAGATGTCCAACAGATTCGCCTCCGCTTTCTGCCGTAAAGTTTGGACTCTACTCAATGATTGTCGCAAAGTGATGTTAGTAATAAGTGAATAAATGCAGTGCACATTACGTATCATTTATCATCTTGCATTGCTTTGTATTTTGTTGTTTTGAATTTGTATTACGTTAACTTATGTTATGCTTCGCAAACATAATACAATTAAAAAATATCAAGGAATGTTATCGTTTATTTCAGCTCGTCACGTTGTTCTGTATTGTTATACCGTCTTAATGCGTCGATCACAAAATCATGTAAACTAAAAATATAGCTCGAATATTTATTGTGTTGGAATATGATGTATACAAGTGTTTTGTTTTTGTTAAAAATATATATGTTTGTCGATAATATTGTTAATGTATAAACATATATTCACGCTGAATATTACAAACATGTTGTGAAGTACATCTCAAAAAGTTGTCGTTTTTGTAATGAGTTGCGTTTCTTGTTGGCAATTCGTATATATTCATACTGCCTGTTTCGCAAAACACGTCAATACAAATGGAGTAATTATTGTGACGTATTGTTACTGCGTTGCAGAGAATGTTCATGTAAAATTACATGTTTTGCAAACTTCAGATTAATATACTGCAACGCAATCGTTTTGTTTTGTTGTGTATATCTATGAGTTCGTAAATCGTCTAATCGAATGTGTCGACGACTTTTATGCATTATGGTGTTTGACTTTTGTACTGTTTGCACATCTACCATATGTGGGTTTGCAAACATTCCAAAAATTGCATCACGAGGCTTTATTGTTTTGTATTGGCTTGTTTTATTGTTAGTGAACCTTTATAACTACAAAACACACCCAGACACAAATCTAGAGATGTTAAATGCATTGTAAACTGCTGAAAAATGAAAGCACCAAACGTGTTCAGTTGATATTCCATAGTCTTTCATATGGGTGGACAATATACATAAATGGTGATGTTTGATCCTTTTTTTTTAAATAATCTTTTTCTGATTTATGCAAATCGACTAAAATTAGCAAGCTTATTCGTAAAGTTAAGTCCTGTTTGCTTTTAACACTGCAACGGGATCTCATTACATGAAAAAACGTGGTTCGTTTAATAAATATTGTTTAAGCTTCATTTTCTATGTAAAACCCATGACCGACAAAATTACTGCTTTACGTTTTATATGTTAATACAATAACAAATATTATTAAATTTTCGATATCAAATATATCAAAAGACGAATTAACACAGTAAACAACATCTTTAAGTACTTCGCGTCTATATTACAAATTAGAACTGATGTGTTTTCACAAATGTGAAAATAGCACCCATTCTCCTTTAACAATATCAAATTTTATAGCGATGTTTTTAATTGTACACATGTAACGTTTCCTTTTTTATTTGAAATTAATATACCCATGCAAAGCTATTACTTTGACTCATGCTGCGCATCAAAAACTTTAATGTATCATGATTAACAAGGATTTCAAAATCACAAAATGCATATATTTAGACTGAATAAATGACAAATGCTTGTTCGTGAGAACAAAAATAAATTTAAACATAATGTATTCGAAAGTAAGCTCCATATCTCAAAGGTAGGTTCTTGAAGCTTATTTGAAGATGTATGAAGATGTCTATACAATTAGGTTTGTGTAATTTTTGTATGTGTTTTTATAAGGGCATCCATAAAACCGAGTTGTACCTTGCTTGTACCATGAATTACATTTCATCTCAACTTAAACGGGTGACACTTGAATCTATCTTAATGGTAGACACTATAAGTAGATTCGACAAGTATTTCCCATGCGAGGCCCTTAACATTAAGAGTGTTAAATATAATGTGACTGTCTTACATAAAGGCGCAATATCATAACTCAAGTTTACATGGCTTATATACATTTACACTTTTCTTTCCGCCTATATTGTTGGCAAGAGAATAAAACACATCCGTTTTACTGTGTGCTGCGAAATTATATTGTATGATCTCTGTATTCTCTAGCACTTATTAAAAGATATCACATGTGTATACTGATTTATGCTGAGCCTTAATGCTGGAGTATGTAAACATGAGCAATTAAGTTAAATTTTCAGAGAGCACTGTTTTGACGAGATCCACAAAAAGCATCAAAGAAAGCAAATAATAAGCTATTAGTCAATAAAAAAAAACCGTCCAATTCTTAGTAAAAATATTATAAGGATGATTTTTTTAAAGTCGTAATGCTTTGTCATAGTATTAATCAACTGAAAGTTCACAGGCAACCATGTGCAACGTTTAAACTTAGCATTATACACAAACGAAACCGCTGGATGATAAAGCGAGTTTACGGGAAAACACGTGATCCAGAATCATTCAAACAACAGTTAAGTAAATTATTTATAAAAATTAACCTAATTGTATTACATTTAAATAATTAAAGCAGAACATAAACACGTTTGAGATGTGTATGTCTGTTCAGTGACGGAATACCTGTCTACAACGTACCATTGCAAGGCACAAGTGAAGCTATCTCAGGCTGGTTGAATGTCACGAGTTTGAATGACCCAGCACTGCACACAACATTTCCAATAGATTTCAAGCCTGATGTACTTTAAGAGAATAATTTTAAGTTGCAACGATTCACGAAATCAAATAAATTACTGCAAATATACTCTAAAGCATAATACATTATATATTGAATACTATTGCAAGGTTTTAGACTGAACACTCCGGGAACTTATGGATACTCGCAATAATTAAGTTGGAATTGTTCACGCAAGATCACGTCAAATATATTAGATGTTCGTAGTTACGGCCGCTTTACCATATAAAATTTCAGTTAGTTCATAGGCAATGTCTTATAAAATACAAACGACCTTGGTGAATAACAGTGTTCGTTTACTATGAGCCACACAATATCAATTTGCATACACTAAGCAGTCATTGTTATATGTTAAGCAAAATGACAAGCGTAGTTCAGTTTCCTATGTATGATTCATTTTGCCAGTGCAGTTACTCCCGATCAGAAGAACGCATCATGCGTGCAAATGTACGCAATCTATACACATATTTGTGCTGCATGTATTTTGTAATTGTTGTTTTTATATTTAGTCTGCGTAATATATAAATTAAATTTTATAAATGAAATTTAAGAACTATTGTAAACGTGTCCTTACATTGAACAACACCATTATATATAACCCTTGATCACCGCTTGTTTTCAATTGTGGAAATTAGACATAACCTTGAACTGTTCACGGTGATAATATGTTGATTTGGACATGAGACTTATAAATAACAAGCATTAGGCATGTGTTTAAATTAAACATGTTCATAATTATAGAATCAATCAAATGATGCGTACGATGTAAAATTTAAAGGAACATAAATGTAACACAATCAATTCGCAACCGTTAACAAATCACAATAACATGATTATAGAGTAAATCAAATGATGCATACGATGTCAAATTAAACGGAACAGACATGTAACACAATCAAGTCGCAACCGTTAACACAGCCTGTCGACCGGCGCAACTGTTTCGTAATGAATGGTCGTAATGAAATTGTACGATGGGACTGGCGGAAAAAAACAAGTTAAGGTTTTTTAAATGGCTGGATTGGTACCACGTTTTAAGAATGAGTGAAAGGGAGAGGGATATGCTGAGTCGGAGGTATGGAGCACCAATGGTAATTCGGAGGTGTTGAGAGCAAATGCTGTGTCGGAGAAGTGGAGAGCATCTGATTTGTATGATATGGGGAGAGTAAATTATAAGTATGACATGGGGAGACCAAATGATGAATCAAATATGGGAGAGAGCAGATATAGTCAGATATAGTGAGAGCATATGGTGAGTCGCAGAGATAGAAAGAGCAAATAATAAGTCGGATTTGGAAAGCAAATGTTGAATTAGGTTCGGGTAAAGCAATTGGTGAGTCGGATATTGGGAAAGCAAATGATGAGTCGGATATGGGGAAACAAAATGGTGAGTAGTATATGGGAAGAGTAGGAGATGATGAGAGAAAATATTCAGTCAGAAATGGGGAGAGAAAATGACATAGGAAACGTACTGGCCAATTGATAACACTATACGGATAGAATGGAAATGATTGTGATTCCCATGAATACATACATGATGACGATTAAATTAAAATATTTTTTTTTGTAATTGGGTTATCAAAAACAGGACACTTTGTTTTCAGCAAGAGAAAGATTAATTTTGTGGAGCATAAAATGATAATCGCATAAGGATATTATATTATTTAAATCGTCCTAACTAGCAATTAACTGTTGACAATTAATAAGATACATGTCTCCGACGTGTATGATCGCACTGTGCCCTTACAGACTGTGCTGTCTAATGGTAATAGTATTGGTCTTCAAGCGGTCTAGTTTTCGAAATATCTGATCACATAAATGAGTTTCCCACTCTGTTTTCTAATATACGGTACGTGTTATCATCTTTTTCAGCTAATTTAACCATGGTTGAGTGAAATTGTGTTCGTTGCAACAGGGTAATTTTATCAGCCACATTGTTCCAACAGAAGGGTACCAGTACCCCAATACCATATTATTTTATGAAAGCGGGCTAAGAAAGAAGGCCTCTAAAAATTATACTTGCGTGATAACTTTTTAATATTCAATAGCACTGCATTGAACGTCCATCGAGAGTGTTAAATATCAAAATATATCAGAGATTGCAAAAAGTGATGAGAGAATTTAGTACTTCGTATTTGGTGACAAGCCAATGCGATCAACTGCACAGCCAGAGTGGGGATCAAAGATATAAATAAATATATATATATATATATA
This sequence comes from Dreissena polymorpha, assembly GCF_020536995.1. NCBI lineage: Eukaryota > Metazoa > Mollusca > Bivalvia > Myida > Dreissenidae > Dreissena > Dreissena polymorpha. The sequence continues at coordinate 91,416,593 of NC_068360.1, forward strand.
TATATATATATATATATATATATATATATATATATATATATATATATATACATCCTCTTAAATCAAATGTTTGGTATATGTACTCGTTTTTCGTCGTTTACTCTGCAGACAATTTCGACTAATCGGTGCAATGTAATGAGGGAAATACAAGAATATTATACATCGACCTGTCTGTAAACGGTACCGCCCGAATTAAACGAAATTAAAAACTAAAAAAAAATCAATAACCACAATGTCTTCATCTCTTTCCTAGAGCTTGGTATGTTTTATTCGGATCAGACTTAATATCGATCACATCGTGATAAATCAAGTGGGTGTTCTTTTATGTAAGCTCGTATTGTATATACTATAATAGGCGTAACTATGAGCCAAACATTTGCACTGCAGACGTAACATACAATTGTTTAAAGGTCTGGTTTCTTTGCCATCAAAATTTGTTGCAGACGCAATAAAAATAAGTTACTTCGTAAGAAATAATACTTGGGCTGCTTAACGAGGGAAAATCACAACTTTAAAAGTGCTACATTAATCTTCGAGGCACTACGTATAACGCTTGCAAAGCAAGTTTCGGGAATACTGCCTATACTTTACATTAAAAGGATAAAATTAAATAACCTAAGCTGACTTTTCGATCTGGTTATATTGAGTAAATAGTTTATGTTTTTTTATATCATATGATAATAATCAAAGTTTTAATTATTATGATCACAAAATAAAACATTTGGGAAATCAATGTAAAACAAGAGATGTATTTGTCAGAAACACAATGCCCCCCTTCTGCGCCGCTTTGAAGCCATATATTTGATCTTTTACCTTGAATGATGAACTTGACCTTTCACCACTTAAAATGTGCAACTCCATGCATGTCAAATATCAAGTTGCTATCTGCAGCGACATGGAAGTTATGAGCATTTTTGGATACCTAAACGCGAAACCTGAACGCAAAGTATGACGGAAGAACAGACGGACAGACAGACGGACAGACGGACGGTCCGATCACTGTATGCCCTCCTTCAGGGGCATAAAAATAACTCTAGAAATTCACACTCACAATTAAACATGTTGATTGAATGTGTTTTTGAATAACCTCTAGTTTACAAATATTGTGTTGATCATGACTTGTCCGGGGTACCTTTGTACGTTTACATTTGAAATATCTGTTCTTATTTGTTCGAATTCTAGGCATCGTCCTAGAGGATAATGCACTATCCAGAAAAATCCAAATTTAAAGATAAGTGCGAAATATTCGCTCGCCATCAAAAAACATTGGACTAATAATTATGGATTGAATGACACGAGGCGTTTTTATATCAACCTTTCCATTTGCAGAAGAGTTATTTGTGATATTGATTGAGTCTAATTCCACATTTGGAGACGATAGCTCCCAAGGATGCTTAATCCAATAAGATGAACATCTTGTTATACTCGAAGTTAACACTATATGACAATACATACATTAATAGGGTATTGTAACAACTTGTAGGTAGATAAACATTACTTCGTTTCCTTCTATGATTTGTAAACAACATTAGGAGAGTAGGTAAAACAACAACAAAATCCGTGTACGCTCATTTTTGTAATTGTATTCAATGTATATATAGATTAATGGTATTGCAATCTTTTAACACGGGATACAGGCGTGTATTTTTTTATTTTGTCAAGTGTAATATTGTGTCTCTAAGTTATAATCGTACTTCAATCGTTCTTGACATTACATATCTGCCTACTATGAATGTTTAGAATTACACTTAATACAAACATTCTGATTTCAAGACAGTAGTGTCTCCGTAGAGGTACAAATGGTAGTTATGTGTCTATGTCTATGCTATTCTACTTTATGAGTGATTTGATATGTCATAAGACGGGGAAAAGTCTTTGACATTCTCTTCAGTATATGTGTATATTGGGGGAAGAACCAGAGTACTTTCATTCCTTATTATATACAGAAGTTCATTGACAAATATTTAGAAAAATTTGGCTTGACGAGATATATCAATGCACGTGTTGACCTTAAAACAGTTGGCTCAACTTAAAAACCGACATTTGGTGTATGCAATCCCTATCCTATGCCGTATTAAATAATTCCACTAAATTAACAAATGGTATATATATATATATATATATATATATATATATATATATATATATATATATATATATATATATATATATATATATATATATATATATTCATACATGTATAGGATCTTGCACTAGTTGTCATATCATACCATATTTTATTAAAAGAGTTTAGGAATTTTGTTAGTTAGCGAGCCTTTTATTACATGCTTTTAAATGAGCAAATTAAATAATTATTTACGCAAACATAATGATAAATCCCGAATGTTGTTTACATTTCATGACGTTATTTGACGTTGAACCGTCATTTCAGCAAAATAACAAAATGCGATTGGTCAATAAATGAAAAATAAGCCAATGAAAACGTTTAAGTATATTACACATGTGTAAGAGAAAAATATATGTAATGATTGTATTACATGGATAACAGGGTATGACATGTGATAAAAGTGAATAATGTCCATGTATAGTTATAATATTAAACGTGCATAATCAGATGTACGAATCGTAATGTTAACAATCAGTTATAACTTATTTTTAAAGTATGTACCACGTTAATATTACTCGATTCATATGCTGAGCCATATAATTTAGAACGAACATGAACAGAGAAAACGGAATGTGACCTGCTTTCATTTACAATTCTGTGGGGGATAACTTCAGCATTATGACTTAGTCAGAAACGAAAGTTGTCATTTACAGATTCGAATGATATTTGTCTGAGCAGATTTACTGCGGCAATAACAACAAAAACACGAACCATCTGAACAATGGGGAACAGTCTTTTAAGAGCTTCGTTGAATGTCGAAGTATGTAAGAAAACAAACACGATTAATTGGCATTTTGTAGGGAAATGTTACAAATGTCAACATGTTTCTGGAGATCGTAACATTCCCATCTCGAACACGAATGTTTGTTTTTATATCGAATTAGAACAACATGTCAAAAAATGGAGAATTGACAGGTGTTAAAGAGAGAGGAAAATATATCACGTTTGCGCATAAAGTATCATTTTCATTAATACTTGTGTGACATGCATATTGGTCTAAACAGAAGCGTTTTCTGATAAGTGCTCCTGCAAAAAATAGAGAGTTAAAATGAATATCGTGTGAATGGAACACAAGACTTAATATCTTAATAAATGACGTTTTGGCTTTATCATTTTATTAAATAGGCGCCGTGCACTGCTTAAGATATGTTAATTTGTGTATATGGTAAAAAATAAAAGCTCACTGGTCTCTGGTAATACTTTACTGTTATCTATATTTCAGAAGAATTGCACACCGCACAAGTACTATCTTTGCAACATACTTATAATCAATAGAAAGGTCATTTGACCAAAGTCCAAAACACTCGATAGGTGTGAATAGTTCTGGTAACCGTTCCGAAAAAAATATCTCGTTTTAAAGATCTCATACCTCAAAATTTGTGTTTGTCAGGATGATAAATAATTTACGTCCGGTGTAGAGTTCAATTCATATCATTTTCTGGAGCAGCAATAATTGATAATTTTACCTCATTTTCATAAACCATACACAGTGTTTGTTCATCTGCTAAATTAATAGAATATCCTGCATGTTCAAACACGGAACGAGTTCCCAGATTTGACAGCTGTTCTATCACCCTGTCAGTGTATCATGATGTCTTCTCGCTGATATCTTCTGATTTACTTACGACGCAGCTGACAATCTACACTTACAAACATTCTAGGTAATCAAAATGGATTAAAAGATTTCTCCTGCCTTAATTTATGTTAAAAACCACATTAAAAAAGAGTTGTCTTCCAACATTACTGTTTGTACACACGCATGTAAAATGAATACCCCAAATGGTAATAACTGAAAGTTTAAGGTGATTTTTTCTATTAAAAGATACACTGTGTACATTTCTTTCATTGACTCTATTGACATCTATGCAGTGTTTTGTTTTCTTCTGTAAAACTATGCAGGTACCGATATTCCAAAAGTTCACAACACGTAAAGACGGAACGTTTTTTTACTGCAATTTTAACTGTTTTGGTACCATATTTAATGTTTCCAACATAGAAATATTCAATATAGTCAAATGAATGAAATGAATGTTTGTTGTGAGTCCTGCCACATATTTATATTTCTTAAAGTCTATCCTAAGTACTGTCCATATCAAACATGAACCTGCTTGACCCTATCATTCACACAGCATTTATGTTAATTATAATATATATATATATATATATATATATATATATATATATATATTATTCGCAACCCATATCATACCTTGAATTCCGCCGTATGCCGGAAGCACTCGCAATGTCAAACATTAAATGTCATACAGTCTGCTATATGCATTCCCAACATTAAACACGAACTTTCTTAGAGTCTTACCTAAGCGCCTTCTGTCATGTATGTTAATGTCTTAACGTCTAATCTAAACACGTGCGATATTCAAACATTGAATTTCCTACAATCTGACCTAAGCGCATCCGGAGTCCGATTAAATCACTATATAAAATTGCTTATAGTCTGACCTAAACTGTCAATATTCATACGCAGGTAACCTTGGAGATACGTCTCCCAGAGTCGCCAGAGTCCAGAGACTCTGTAGCGTCATCCAGCTTCGCCTCGGAATGAGCGTCCGACTGCACGCTACTCTGTTTGCTCATGGCGGCGAGCGTTTCCTTTTCGGGTTCTTCGATGATCTGCGTAATGTCTCGCGGTATATGACGGTAACCGAGCGCTCCGGTCGGCTCGCCGGAGCGGAGGTAGAAATGTTTCACGTTATATTTGAATTGATATTCGCGTTGTTCACGCTCCCCCAACGCACCGACAGCGGCAAATGGGTGTTCCTGATCCGCTGCTCGTATCCGCGCTTGTTCGGCTATTTCTAAAGACCTATATGGTGGAGGGACATCGTCATCGGCTTCGGGGTCTTGATGTTGAGATTGCCTCTGCAAGATAATGGTAGGCTGGATGGATGAGCTTTACTAATGATGCTGTTAATAATATGAAGCTCGCTACTTAACTCTGGTATATCAGCCGCCGCCCCAGCTACATGCCGCTGTTGTCGCTGCAATGGTTTCTTCTGAGGTGAGCCGGACAAATTCAGGCTTTTGCGAACGAGCGCCGAAAGAGCCTGATCGGAAATCTCCAAGCACTCGTTGTCGGAGGCCCTTATCACTGTTGGCACGATGTTGAACCGGAGGTCCTTCTTTGCCCGGGCGCCCCTGTCTGACCCTCTCCTTTCCGCCCCAGCCTCCTCGGCAATCGCTTCCTTGATCATCCTCCCCAGCACGGAGCTCGCGTACATGGCCTGGTCATCTTGGTAAGTGTTCGATTCCGCCGCTGGTCATTCTGTCAGTGGAAGACATATCGCGTATCGGGCAAGATTCCAATCAGATCTTTTGATTTTTCCTACGAACGCTTTATATAATTTCAGACGTTATAAATTCGATCGCATAACGGCACTGCGGCTGACGTATTAAATCGTCCGCGTGTTTTCGGCCTTCCGGAATGCCGCCTATTTTAATGATCTTGCAGTCAATATCTGAAAATACCTCCCGCAAGTCAGATATCATCATCACTGCGTAAATTTCGTTATTATTCTTTTTACGAACGATAATTGCTGCCTCTCCAATGGGCATGCGCATTAGCGTCCGAACTTCAAAATCTGCGACATGTTCGTCTTCCGTCACGATGAGGCGCGCGTTGATCACGTGGTTAGCCTCAACCGTGACGTCACTGTCCACCTGCTATGTGAAAGTTACTTCAAACGTCTCACCACGTGGCTTACACACGCGCAAATATCCGTCTGCACTCGCGCTCACTCCAAAATGGCCTATTTCAGGCGGAATCTTCAAAACATTGGAATTAGTGTTCCCCTTCAATATAAACCCTCTCTGAATGGCGACCGCGGTTGCGGCCTTAGTGTGTCGTTGTGTGCGTAGTTTATAAACCTGATCCGTGTTAGTATTGTTAGTAAAGTCTGTCCGAAACAGCTCTACCTGCTTCCGCTTCCGAAAGCCGCCCTCCGCTTGGCCGGTCCGGAGCTGAAAGCGCGTCGTCCTGTGGTCGAACTCGAAGAAATTACATGATACATCGAAGGAGAAGCAGTTTTTCTTGCTGCAGTCATACCAACGCATTTCCCGCCTGAGTTCCCTTCATGCGTACTCGGTGAAGACCTTCTCAAGGTCGACGATTGCCCCTCCCTCCATGGGCGGCGGGGGATGGCTACATAGCATGCTGTCAAACTCAACCCCTACGGTCATGAGGTTCTGTGGGTCGGTTGCGGGAGCGGATCTACCTTATTCAACGCTAAACATCGGATCGGATCCTACAAGGGAAAAAATAACATTGCTAGTGTGAATATTGCTATACCAATAACATTTAACTTGTACTTTTACAAATATTTATTAAATGTAAATAAATAAAAATTCATGCAATTTAAGGACAGGAAAAACCTTTAGTGTCAAATTACCTGCCCTATTGATTTCGCTGAATACGGTGTGAGTAATAAAATGTTGGTATATATATCAGAGAAATGCATCACAGTCATACCTCTGAATAGAAAGGTTGTAAGGCCAATAGTCTTTATTCGGAATTCATCTCATCCGTATGTACAAACAACTTGTAACCGTGTTTCATATGAATAATCACAAATTAATTACAGAGTTGAGGTCACACTAATAGAATCACAATCTACAACCCCGTTGAAATATTTCATTTTTATGTGTTCTGTTTGTAAATTATAGACGACACTTGATTTCACTGCACATTTCCGAAAAACAACCAGTTCATATTTTGCCCCAAAAAGGATAAGTTAAGCGTTGAATTGTGTTTATATTTAATGAGACATTACCCGATGAGAAAATGTAAACTTAATGTACATGAAAGCAGCTACTGAAATAAAAATCATTTGATGCCTATTAAAATAAAACTAGCTATGACAACATATACATTTACGCGTGTAGGGAGCAGTCATAAGCGAATGGAGAGCAATTAATAGTCAACGTTTACTGCGAAGAATGTTCAATTGAGTAAAATTACATGAACATGCAACCTAGTGTTCGTATACGCTATTCCCAATGTTAGTTCCTCATCGTAATCTTTAATGCTGTTAATGTTTATTCTTTAGTTTATTAAAAGATCTATCAATAAACAGATCGTTTTATTAATATATATTTGGTTTAATCGTTTTCTTTCGATTTCTATCCCTTATGATAATCTGAGTTGTCAAGCAACCTGCTGTTGTCACACAAAACCGCACCGTTATCTACTGGGATTGAAACTGTGTACTTCAAATTGCATAGTCAACGGAGTGAACAGACGGCACATAAGCAATTGGGGTAATCACGTGACGACGAAGATGGCGACGGACGTGCCGGAACAGGTATTTTTGACGTTTAATACCCTTCATTACGTTAGTTTAATTTTTAAATGCCGCGCAATTTTTAGCCATGTAAGTAAAAAAGTGATAATGTTTTTGTTTTGTATTTACATTCGCTTCTTTTCTCGACTTTACAAGGAAACGAATTTCCCAGCAAGAGCTGTAATTGTGTGACGCCCCTAAGACATTTCGAATATGGCTGGAAAGTGAGAGGCATTTACAATATAAATACAAACTGAGAATGACTAAACCGGCGAAATATACCTGCCTCAGCTTGGTCATCGCTATCTTGACATCCTTTCATCACCACCCCCTCTGATAATGATAACAGATTAATTGGGGACCAAAAACACAGCGTGAAATACTCGATTGATAGACCAAGCATAACTTTAGTTATGCCTTTAAGGCAATATAACAATACAATAGTAAAACACAGAACTTATTCGGGCAATAGTACGATAGAAAACCGGTTGATTTTTACAAGATTTTTTACAACATCATTTGGGTGACTGTGTGCATTCATTTAGTGTTAAATATTTCCTTTTCTTAAATGTAATTATCGGCTAGAAATGACTCCTAATCTCTCAACCAAGACAGGATATCTGTAAAAGTTCTACCGAAGTCAATACCAATTATTCTTCTATTACTTCGTATCTTTAATATTAATTAAGTCATTCCGATTCCCGAATGGCCGGAATGCTTTGGAATGAGGGACCACTTTTCTTCTAGACGTGACACACAACTCTTATTTTTTGTATAATAACCTATACCAGTACACATCAAATCCTTCAAATAAGATTCCTGCTTCTGAAATTATATTACAACGACACCAGCTCATAGAAAACAAGCTGGATAACATTCAGACATGAACAATGTTTCTCTTAATAACATGCAATGTATGTTTTAAATTAAAAAAAAAAATCTCCGGCTGGTGCATCGACAGTTTCACTGTTGTCACTTTTGATCATATTGCAAAATCCCAATAAGCGGTACGTTTGAAACGTTTACAGAGGTTTTCGTTGAACGAATCCACAAATGCTGAGGGTCACTCTAGTTTTGCCTTGTATCAACCAATAAGGGACACACAAAAACAAGGATAGTTTAACGACATTTGTCCATTTCGAAATACTACGAGCAATCATTTTACTCAGTGTGTCTGATCAATCGTGACAAATTGACTTTCTCCGGAATCTTCCGAAGGATCTCCGATATCAATCGTAAGATTGATTTATGCACTAAATCGTGTCTGATCCAGATGTCTGGATGTCTGATATGACATAAATATACTCATTGTGTAGTATATTAAAGCATAACATACATCGCAATTATTAAAGTTAGATCCCACTGTGGAATCCCTCATAGACACAAACTACTGGTTCTAGTCCAAGGAAACTGACTCGAGAGCCTTTCAAATAAGCCTTAGGCTTTTGAGGCAATCGAGCTTAACTAAATGTTGAAACTAAATTAAAAGAAACCACTTGAACTGAATGAGCGGTAATGTTTTCATAAAAAAGAAGTTCGACAATAACACATCTCAAATATATTATTTCAAAATTTACATTGTTTTCAAAACCTGTTCAATTAACAAGTTAATGTTTGAGTTCACCATACCATTCGCATGTATATCTACCCTAATCTTCGACAACTATGATTGTATAAAAGTAAAAATACACATGTGACGAATTATAACACATACGACAAACTGACGACTTCAATTATCAGAAGACAACTGAAAGATGTTTAAAAAAGAAATTGAAATACGCAATATTTAACAATTATTGACCTTATTTAGGTACATTGTGAGTTATATATGTACATTTTATTAAAAATATTTTTTTTTCAATAAAATATCAGTCTTTACACTCGGGCGATCACCACAAAGTTTGGATATCAGAATGTATATCGACCTATCTTAATAACCCTAATGCAAATGGATACAAATAGGCTGTCGCGTCGTAATGACATGTATATTTATTTCTCTCATGGAGGGCATATACAGGCGTCTCTCAGTAAAAACGGGGCTCAATAAATACGCATCAAGTATCTTTAAATAATTATAGGAACAACCCCGATGCGTTATAAGTTTATTGATAATTCGGAATCAATAAAACATGGGCGTATAATGATAAATTTGTAGATATTTAATTTTTACCTGTTGAAGGATATCAATTGAAATGCCAGTTTATCCAAATGTTCTATCGACCCTCGTTGCGAATATGTGACATTGAAATTAGAAGGTAATGGAGCCTGTTTGCTCCAATGGGGCGATATAAATCTAGAACGAGTATAAAACGCTAAAGTATATACCCATAATTCTAGCGTTAGTGATAACACTTATCGATTTTACTTTACATTTAATGTTTATATTAATTTCTCAATTTTACAATGACTCATATAATCCAGTAATTGTTCATTTCACAAAGACCCTCATCTACTATATCATGCTCAATCTGCAATGATCCGCATTAACCAGCTTTAGGCTTAGTTTGATATCACCCATATTATCTTCAAAACGCTCTGTTTGTGATGACTAAATATTGATTAAATAATAAATACAATAACCAAACAAATAAACAATTTCTTCGAGTATGCGAATATAATTTAAGTTAAACGCTGATATTTCGGAGGCATCAATCTGCGGGAATTAATTATTGTTTCAGTACACTTCGGTCAAACATTAAATATATATACATATGTGAACATTTGTGTCATATTAAAACACAAGATGAAGAAGGCGTCTAAATTGGACTCTGTGGTTTCTTCGATCCTTTAAATCACCCAATATCAAAAGCAATCTCTATCCGCTTGGCCATATTTTATTTTTCTGTGTGCATTGTATGGTCTCGCTCTCCCCAATGTCGTATTTAGTTGAAGATGCTGTTGGCGTCATCACATTTCAAGTGAGTGTGCGACTTAAACATCCTGGAACACAATGTGAGCGTCAACTTTATCGACCACCGTTTGGACCATACCAGCTATACAAACGGAAATTTTCATACACCTCTATCTCATAGATGCTGATTTCTTCCCACTTATCAAAGGAAGGTAACGTGTGTCAACTATTATTAACTATATTAAGAATTATAATGAATTAAGTTGTGTACTCGATGTTTGTTACCCGATGTAATACCTCAATTCATAGGCTAAATACGTTGTGCTTTGGGAATATTTTTGTACATGATGTTCTTACCTAGTGTAACATGTATTATGCAGTACAAGCGTCAGTAAATATGTTTGTTTTGGATATTTTGTCTTTAATATCTTCACATTTAGATTAATACTACGTCCAAGGGATGCTTGCGGATAATTTTTATGGTATTCAAAAATGCCATTAAACGACAATCATTTCAGTTTGTATAGCATGAAATTTCGATTAAATTTAGTGTAATGGAATTTTAACTGTAGTTATTTGCATTAGCGGTCATATGTTCGCTTATGTGAATTAGGGTTTTTATTAAATATATAAAAATGTACCTTTGTAAATAAGGTCTTTATGGTTAATATAACAGTGCACCGTAATAAAACCTTAGTGTATTTGGATTGTCACTTATGCATTACGACTTTGTGAATATCTACATGCCTATTGATATATGTTTTTTTTTGGATCATATAATAACATTCGTATGCACGTATACTGATTTTATAAACAGACACATCAACAACACGTATTCCAGTGCCTTTACAGTAGTATATACTATAAGAAATCCCTTATTAGAATTTAATAAAACTAAATTGTATTAAAAATGTTACTATGGAAGAGACGGTCCATCAATTCAAGCGATTGCTTTGTCTGAAATCTCTGTTATAATTCAATATCCACCAATCCCAATGGCCATGCGCTTTAGCTCCATCGATTTATCCAGCAACATTTCACAAAATGCAATTTTAAGAGACACGTATGAGCTCCCCGTCAGAGACATTTAATAAATATTTCTCTCAGGCGATGCAGTCAATTTGTATACGAACGCCCTCGCCATTAGCAGCAGGATATATGATGGATACTGATAGACGATGATTCCGCATTTGCAGGATGAAGAGCTCATTGGTCTATAATTTACAAACATATGCGTACAGGGGCCAATGACATAAACGACCCGCTTTTTAAGTTTTGATTCTAATATTGTTTGAATTAGTGAGATAACTGTAACATCAATATATTCGTATATGGTTTTAAACAGCTCGTGGTCGATTGAATGATCCTAAATTGGCACAATGAAATTGGAACCTCAACGCTCTGCGAGCATACGTGCAATCTAAGTCGTTGTTAAAACCTGTAAAATATTTAGCAATTTACTTGTCTCTTAAATTTAGACGATTTGAGATATTCCAACAATGATCTTAATATTGAACTCGGACGGCTCGTAAATGTAAACCGCACAGAGAAATTATGTGTTCACTGTTTGACCTGCACACATCGTTGAAAAAGCGTTCGATGCATTCCACGAATGCACACATTATAGCGGAAAATAATGATTGGTAGTGGTCAGTGAAATCAATCATTAATTTGGTCAAAAGGTAATAACGTTCTGTCTGTTTAAAATTGCCTTTTATGTAATCGAATTATTACATGAAATTAAGAATTGACGTTGTTTAATTTATAAGCATGCCATTGTTATTACAGGAAATTATAATAGAGGTCAAGTATTGCAAAAGCTGCTCTGACTTTGGTCCACTGGCATATATTAACATAATCAATTGAGTTGAACCCAGTTTAGTTGAAACAAAATACATTTACCAAAACGTGTACATGATGAGTGCACAACGTAAGTTCATGTCAACTCATTTAACAGTTGTTAAACCCCGCTTTCATTGTAGACTTTAACTGCTAAAACATTTGAGTCAAATATAATAAAATGCTCTCCAACGTCTATGTCACATTTATATGCAAATTTTGTCATCGCAAGTCTGTAGAATTATTTGTATATGTAATGGTGATGCGTTCATCAATTCAAGTAGCGCGTATTAAGTCCATTGCATCCACCATTCCTAATGATGAACGATTGCATCGACCAGAGCAAAAGCAATGCGCAAGGTTTCGCGTTATGTCATAGATTGTCACCAATTTGACTACCTTGTTAAAAAAACTTTAACTTACACGAGAAAAGAGGACACAAGTTGCGATTAAATGTATTCATTCTTTACATTTTCTTCACAGCTTTTAGATAAGAAGTATTTTCTGCTTTTAACGGAAAATATAAGATTCTCTATTAATATGGTTTTCCGATCGTAACTATTCAATACAAAAATGAATGTTTGCACTGTACAGGACTGTTACTTTATTGATATAACGATCCTGTTTGTTTGTACATGAACTAAATGACCCTCGCTCTGAAAATATAGACTGTATGTTTGTGTGTACTTGTTCACCTCAGATTAGCCTGTGCAGTCCACTCAGCCCTTTAAGTCGCGACGTTTTCCGCTTTTATGGTATTTTCCGTTTAAAAGAAGTATCTCCTTAGCGGAATTCAAGTTTTAACGGAAAGTGCCGTCACTGATAAGCCTGTGCGGACTTCACAGGCTAATGTGGGACAACATTTTACGATAGTGCATTAAGTAATGAGGCTCATAATGAAAGCGTACTAAACGCGAGGAGTATTAAAGGGACCTTTCTTCAGATTTTGGGATGTCATGAAGTTTGTCATTAATTGCTTTAAATTGTGATAGCTGTAAACATTGCAACTAAAGAAGTATTAAACAAAAATACAACTAAAGAAAGAAAACACCAGTTATCCAAACACAGGCTCAAACCACTGACCCCTGGAGTAAATGTGAAGAGCTTAAACCATTCGGCCATGCTTGTTGATATAGTAGCGGAAGTATTTTATACAGTATTTAAGTAATCTTCGTAGTGTCACAAAATCAAATTATTATAACAGAACATTCCAAATCAATCGTTTCGAGTTTGTAACGTTTTATAATTTCATTTTTTTAGTCATCAAAAGATGCAAAAAATGGATATTTTAGTGCATCGTAAATGTTCAGTGTTACTGTTTCCTTGCTGAAACATAACTGTAAGGAACATTTGCAAATCTGAAACAATTGTTGTTCAATTTTGTCAATATATGAAAACGTGAAAAGGTTCCTTTAAATGCCACAGATAAATTTGTGAATGAAGAAATTGCAAAGCAGTTTTCCCCTTTAAATCATATCAGATAGATAGAGGGAACTAATATCTCATGATTTGGTGCAAATGTCCTGGAAATTCTCCCAAATTGATGTGTCTATTGAGAATGCGATATCATCTGTTTTCCATATTGGAGCGAGTCGGAGATAATTCAAGAATGCCAACAAGCCAAACGGGGAGCGGCTTTTTAACCACCTTACATGTTCAACGTATTTTTAGTTTACTTGAAAAAGACAAAACTTTCGTCTTTGATTTGCAAAATGTTATGTTATCGTTTAAGATAAAAAACTAACATTTAAAAAGCATTCTCAGCGTTAACAAATATTGAAAAAATCGGCTGGTCTTGTATTTTTATTAAAGTTCAGTCATGCTTATGAGCGACAATAACATCCGACTATATTGGATTTTCGTTTAGAAGTGATTTCCTTTGAACGAACAATTCCAAAAAAACTAGTTCGTTCCCTGTTTAGCCTGTGCGAATACGCAGGCTAATCTGGGACGAGACTTAACGCACATGCATTTCCCATTCCAAATTTAAATCATTTCAGTCATAGATATACCTTGAAACGGTCAATCCAAACAATTGGAGGTTGAATTGGTTGAAAGGTACACTGAACCTTACATGTGGACCAAAATTAGTAATGAACACACAAGTGTTAATACACTAAAACACCATATCGGTGTTAATCGGTTTTAAGAGCAATACAAAAGAATTAAAAATATGTATATACTAACAAAGTTATTACTCGGTCGTTTAGTATTACCAGAGCAACAGAATTACACATTCCAAATAAATTATTTATTATTTTCATTATTTTATAACGCTTTGTCATAAAGTACTAACTTAAGCTCATCAAAGTGCATAGAACGGTGACGCCGTAATTCAGGATTTAACATGCTTACATACTTGTTGTACCTAAAGTAAATATATTTGACAATTTTGATATTTTTGTAACAAAAGGGGACGAAAAAAGCTGCAAGTTCCCTTATAATAATACTTTTCTTATGTTTTGTAGGTACCGATAACTAGGCTTTATATGTAGAGATCATGTACAAACACTTGGTTTTCCCCGCGAAATATCTGATTTCTCATGGGTGTAATTTGAGCATTGTAACTATGTAACCCAGAAAATTCTTTGTTTCAAGACTTTAATGACATTTTGGATGCCCCAAGAGCCTTTGCACTACTGTGGATCATTACAAATCATTAGTCGAGATGAGCGGATGTTTAGGGTCGGTTCAAAAACTGTGTCAAGTTATCAGAGTAAACTATGATAATGAACGAGTCAAGCTGAATAGCACGGTCTTAATACTCGTGATACATGGACAATCTAATATCCATATAGAAGCATAATAAATAGCTACATTTACATAGACAAATCATTTAATTATAGAGAAAAATCCATTCTACCTGAAATTGTTTAATTTATTGTATACCACATTTTCCTTAATATAAAATATGCCGCATGTGCCTCATTTTGCTAAGTTTACAAATGCCCTAATATAGGCCAAGCATTACTTAGGAAATACTCAATTTATGTCATACAATGGCCTATGGACATGGACACTGCAATTTTCATTTGCAAAACATTGCAAGTGTCATTTACAAAACTTTGTTCCTGCTATTTACAAAACCAAGCAACTTTCATTTATAAAATACGTCAACTATCATTAAAAGACCCTTCAACTTTCATGTGTAAGACAGTACAGCTGTCATTTACAATACCCTGCATTTGTAATACACAATACCCTGCAACTTTAATGTACAGGACAATTCAAGTATCATTTACATACAATACCATGCAACTGTCATTCATATAACAATAAATAATCAATAGTTAAACTTGTACACGAGCGGGAGGATAACAACTTACCAACAGCTACCTATATAGTTATGTTTACATAGATAATGTTTTACATTTCAGAATTTTCATAAGACTTCTTTTTACACATCTCTTACAGTTTGAGATGCATTAATCCAGAGAAGCCTGCACTTTTCCAGAAACATTTATGAAAATAAGAGTTCGAGTAACAAATAAAAGCCCGCCATCAGAAATAATGAAAATCTATTAGTTGACACAAGACAGTCGAGTTTTATCAGTCCAATCTCTTTATTTGCAGAGTCATTTGGGGACTTTGACAGAGTTTACTTCTAAATGTGGAGATGATAACTTGCGAGAAAGTAATGCCTAATCAAAATAAAATTAACGTCTTGTTAAGCCAACACTTTAGTCAATGCATATGTTAAGATTCTCATGTTCAAATGTTCATCCTTTATGCAAGGATTGCTTTGTTTCCTTATTTGATGTATAAACGACTCTAGAAGAGGAGGTAGGAAAATATAATATAATGCATGTGGGCTCTTGTTTGCAATTTATGTTGAACCTGGCTTCTATCCATTTAGAAACACATCGAATCAGATAAATCGGTTCGACGACTTGAACAGGCTGCGGTCATCTTAAAACACCGAGAGATGCTATATACAGATTGATACATAGATTTATATATATTATGGTTTCACATACATGTACATGTGAACGGAATGCAAAATATAAATCAGTATATCCAGTTGTCATTGCATCACTACTTACATTATCTACACCCTTCCTTGAAAGTATACTACAAGCGTCACGAGATGTTTTCTGAACAATGCCGGTTGTGTAAATTAATGTTTGCTAACATTTTATTACAAAGGTTTAGTTGCCTTATTAAGTTTTTACACGAGAATATGATATTAAAGGCGTGTCTTTCCTATGTGTTCAAGTGCAATATTTTTTATCTTTTTTACCCTATGAGTTCAATTGTTCTTTATGAATGTCATAATAAAAAGTTTAAACAAAGCCTTTTGATTTCAAGACCGTAGCGGTACCATAGAGGTTACAATCAATACATATATGAAGGCAAATTTTAGCAGTAACGTGCCTATGTCTATCATATCGCATGAGAGAACTAATCGCGGGAAAGTCACAAATATACATGTTTATTGTGGTAGAACCAGAGTCCTTTTATTTTTAATTATATACAGACATTGAAACATATCAAGCTAAACAAGGCCTAACGAGATAAATCAAAGAACTAAAATTAAAAACAAAACTTTCATTACTGGTGTGAATTCTCTAGAGCTAGAACTCGTTATTAATACACTTTATTATTAACACATTTTATATAGAATGTATAGTGTACAAATATATGTTTAACATTAAACTGTCTCAGTCGTATGCATAAATCATCCGTTATAATGTATTGCATATGCAGAGCCAATGTATTAACTGCGAACATAATATGAAAAAGACCTGCATACACTAACGATTCCTGATTTGTTTAACTTCATAATTGTCTGACAAACGGAAGTTGTCATTTCAAGACTCGAACGACATTTTGATGCATTTTATTACATATCAATCGGTCTGATTAGCAGATTAATTGTAGAGAGGGTAATATAAATAAGACCCATCTGACAATCAGGGCTACAGCTTTTGAAGAACTTTGTTGAATGTAAAAGTATGTCATTAAATGATCCGGTTAAATAGTATTTTGTTGGAACTATCAAGTTTTTTTACGGATCGTAAAATTGTCATGTCGAAAACGGACTGAATAAGTTCAAAATGCCACAAAATTAGAATGGACAAGAAACAAAGACGAAAATATAATTATTATTATCTCCTTTTGAGCATAATGCCGGGTTTCATTAATATGTTTGCTACATGCATATCGCTCTAAATGCAAGAGTGTTTTACACACATAATCAGTTTAAATAAATAAAAGGTGAGTTGAACACAATGCACTTTCCTTATTCCAAAACTTGCTAGAACTGCGTGTGTGTTTTTGGTATATAATTATGTTTAGTCTAGTTCAACATACATATCTAAGGTATAATGATTGACCTGATAGAGGGCATACTGTCAACTAGCTGTGTATTTTGTTTTATAACCATACCATCAATATTATATTAGAAGCATACAGAATTCAATTTGTTATATTTACGTTAAGAACAAGTTCAGTTTTCGTAAAATTTACTTTGAACAGAAGAATACGGATAAATGATTGGATTTGTGAAATTTATCATTTTTCTCTAGACTTACAAAAGACGGCCTCGTGTAATCATTCTGCTGGTTACTGGTACCACTCGAGAAATGACAGCAAATAACTAGCATTGGGGTCACACCTTGACATACAAACGTGCCTTGTTCCAGATATCGGACATGTGGTGTCGAGAACTCTATCAAGCTGGTATCTCGGACGCTATTGATTTTCTTGACAAGAAAATAAGATGTCAAACAGATTCGCCTCCGCTTTCTGCCTTTGGACTCTACTCAATGATTGTCGCAAAGTGATGTTAGAAATAAGTGAATAAATGTACTACACAATACGTATCAGTTATCATCTTGCATTGCTTGGTATTAGTGTTGTTTGGTTTTTGTATTACGTTTTGTATTACGTTAACTTAGTGTATGCTTCGCAAACATAATACAATATATCAATATATCAAGGAAGTTATCTTTTATTTTAGTTCTTCATGTTGTTCTGTATTGTTAGGCTATTTATCTTAATGCGTCGATCACAAAAGCATGGAAACTAAAAATATAGCTCGAAAATTTATAGTGTTTGAATATGATGTATGCAAGCGTTTTTTTTGTTGTTAAAAATATATATGTTTGTCGATAATATTTTTAATGTATACACATATATTCACTCGAATAGTACAAACATATTGTGAAGTATATCTACAAAAGTTGTCGTTTTGTATTGAGTTGCGTTTCTTGTTGGCAATTTGTATATATTTATACTGCCTGTTTCGCAAAACACTTCAATACAAATGGAGTAATTATTGTGACGTATTGTTATTGTTTTGCATAGCATGTTCATGTAAAATTACATGTTTTGCAAACCTCATATTAACATACTGCAAAGCAATCGTTTTGTTTTGTTGTGTATGTGTATGAGTTCGTAAATCGTCTAATCGAATGTGTCGAAGACTATTATGCATTATTATGCATTATGGTGTTTGACTTTTGTACTGTTTGCACATCTACCATATGTGGGTTTGCAAACCTTCCCAGAATTGCATCACGAGGCTTTATTGTTTTGTATTGGCGTGTTTTATTGTTAGTGAACCTTTATAACTACAAAACACACCCAGACACAAATCTTGAGATGTTTTGATATCAAATATATCAAAAGACGAATTAACACAGTAAACAACCTCTTGAAGTACTTCGCGTCTATATTACAAATTAGAACTGATGTGTTTTAACAAATGTGAAAATAGCACCCATTCCCTTTTAACAATATCAAATTTTGAAGCGATGTTTTTAATTATACAGGTTAACGTTTCCTTTTTATTTGAAATTAATATACATGCAAAGCTTTTACTTGGACTCATACTGTACATCAAAAACGTTAATGTATCATGATTAATCAGGATTTCAAAATCACAAAATGCATATATTTAGACTGAATAATGACAAATACTTGTTCGTGAGAACCAAAAATAAAGTTAAGCATAATGTATTGGAAAGAAAGCTTCATATCTCACAGGCAGTTTCTTCTGGCCTGTTTATATGAAGATGTATAAAGATGTCTATAAAATGAGGTTTGTGTATTTTCGTATGTGTTTCTATAAGGGCATCCATAAAACCGAGTTGTACCTTGCTTGAACCATGAATTACATTTCATCTCAACTTAAACGGTTGACGATTGAATCTATCTTAATGGTAGACATTATAAGTAGATTAGACACGTTTTTCCCATGGGAGGCCCTTAACATTAAGAGTGTTAAATATAATGTGACAGTCGTACATAAAGGCGCAATATCATCACTCAAGTTTACATGGCTTATATACATATACACTTTTCTTAGCGACTATATTGTTGGCAAGAGAATTAAACACATCCGTTTTACTGTGTGCTGCGAAATCGAAATTATATTGTATGATCTCTTTATTCCATAGCACTTTTTAATAGACAACACATGTGTATACTGGTTTATGCTGAACCTTAATGCTCCAGTATGTAAACATGAGCAATTAAGTTAAATTTTGCGAGCGCACTGTTTTTTTACGAGATCCACAAAGAGCATCAAAGAAAGCAAATAATAAGCTATAGGTCAATTAAAAAAAACGTCCAATTCTGATTAAAAATATTATTAGGATGACTTTTTTAAGTCGTTATGCTTTGTCATAGTATTAATCAACTGAAAGTTCACAGGCAACCATGTGCAACGTTTAAACTTAGCATTATTCACAAACGAAACCACTGGAAGATAAAGCGAGTTTACGGGAAAACACGTGATCCAGAATCATTCAAACAACAGTTCAGTGTATTGTTTATACAAAAGTAACCTAATTGTATTACATTTAAGCAATTAAGTCAGAACATAAACACGTTCGATATGGGTATGCCGTCGCAGAGACGGAACACCTCTCTAATACGTACAATTGCATCGGGTAATCCAAGGCATAAGTGAAGCTATCTCAGGCTGGTTGAATGTCACACGTTTGAATGACCCAGCACTGCATACAACATTTTCAATAGATTTCAAGCCTGATGTACTTTAAGAGAATAATTTTAAGTTGCAACGATTCACGAAAT
Source organism: Dreissena polymorpha (assembly GCF_020536995.1). Lineage (NCBI taxonomy): Eukaryota > Metazoa > Mollusca > Bivalvia > Myida > Dreissenidae > Dreissena > Dreissena polymorpha. The sequence goes on from NC_068360.1 coordinate 91,436,751, forward strand.
CAAATAAATTACTGCAAATATACTCTAAAGCATAATACACTACACATTGAATACTATTGCAAGGTGTTTTAGACTGAACACTCCGGGAACTTATGGATACTCGCAATAATTAAGTTGTTATTGTTCACGCAAGATCACGTTAAATATATCAGATGTTCGTAGTTACGGCCGCTTTACCATATAAAAATTACAGTTGGCTCATAGGCAATGTCTTATAAGATACAGACGACCTTGGTGAAGAACAGTGTTCGTTTACTATGAGCCAGACAATATCAATTTGCATACACTAAGCAGTCATTGTTATATGTTAAGCAAAATGACAAGCGTAGTTCAGTTTCCTATGTATGATTGCTTTTGCCAGTGCAGTTACTCCCGATCAGAAGAACGCATCATGCGTACAAATGTACGCAATCCATACACATATTTGTGCTGCATGTATTTTGTAATTGTTGTTTTTATATTTAGTCTGCGTAATATATAAATTAAATTTTATAAATGAAATTTAAAAACTATTGTAAACGTGTCCTTACATTGAACAAAACAATTTTATATAACCCTTGATCACCGCTTATTTTCAATTTTGGAAATTAGACATAGCCTTGAACTGTTCACGGCGATAATATGTTGATTTGGAAATAAGACTTATAAATAACAAGCATTAGGCATATGTTTAAATTAAACAGGTACATAATTATAGAATCAATCAAATGATGCGTACGATGTAAAATTTAAAGGAACATAAATGTAACACAATCAAGTCGCAACCGTAAACAAATCACAATAACATGATTATAGAGTAAATCAAATGATGCATACGATGTCAAATTAAACGGAACAGACATGTAACACAATCAAGTCGCAACCGTTAACACATCAGCAGCCTGTCGACCGGCGCAACTGTTTCGTAATGAATGGTCGTAATGAAATTGTACGATGGGACTGGCGGAAAAACAAGTTAAGGTTTTTTAAATGGCTGGATTGGAACCACGTTTTAAGAATGAGTGAAAGGGAGAGGGAAATGCTGAGTCGGAGGTATGGAGCACCAATGGTAATTCGGAGGTGAGCAAATGCTGAGTCGGAGAAGTGGAGAGCATCTGATTGGTATGATATGGGGAGAGTAAATTATGAGTATGAAATGGGGAGACCAAAAGATGAATCAAATATGGGAGAAAGCAAATGATTAGTCAGATATAGTGAGAGCATATGGTGAGTCGCGGAGATAGAGAGAGCAAATAATAAGTCGGATTTGGAAAACAAATGTTGAATTAGGTTCGGGTAAAGCAATTGGTGAGTCGGATATGGGAGAGAAAAATGTGAATTGGCTATGACGAGGGCAAATTTTGAGTCGGATAAGTGGAAAGCCAAGTGTGAGTTGGATATGGGGAAACAAAATGGTGAGTTGGATAAGGGAAGAGTCGGAGATGATGAGAGAAAATATTCAGTCAGAAATGGGGAGAGAAAATGGCATAGGAAAAGTACTGGCCAATTGATAAGACTTTAAGGATAGAATGGAAATGATTGTGATTCCCATGAATACATACATGATGACGATTAAATTAAAATATTATATTTTCGAAATTGGGTTATCAAAAACAGGACTAGATTAATTTTGTGGAGCATAAAATGATAATCGTATAAGGATATTATATTATTTTAATCGTCCTTACTAGTAAATAACTGTTGACAATTAATGAGATACAGGTCTCCGACGTGTATGATCGCACTGTACCCTTACATACAGTTATGCTGTCTAATGGTAATAGTATTGGTCTTCAAGCGGTCTAAGTTTCGAAATATCTGACCACATCAATGAGTTTCCCACTCTGTTTTCTAATATACGGTACGTGTTATCATCTTTTCTTTCAGCTAATTTAACCATGTTTGAGTGAACTTGTGTTCGTTGCAACAGGGTATTTTTATCAGCCACATTGTTACCAGTACCCCAATACCATATTATTTTATGAAAGCGGGCTAAGAAAGAAGGCCTCCAAAGATTATACTTGCGTGATAACTTTTTAATATTCAATAGCACTGCATTGAACGTCCAGAGAGTGTTAAATATCAAAATATATCAGAGATTGCAAAAAGTGATGAGAGAATTTAGTACTTCGTATTTGGTGACAAGCCAATGCGATAAACTGCACAGCCAGAGTGGGGATAAAAGATATAAATATATATATATATACATCCTCTTAAATCAAATGTTTTGTATATGTACTCGTTTTTCGTCCATTACTCTGCAGACAATTTCGACGAATCGGTGCAATGTAATGAGGGAAATAAAAGAATATTATACATCGACCTGTCTGTAAACGGTACCGCCCGAATTAAACGAAATTAAAAACTCAAAAAAATTCAATAACCACAATATCTTCATCTCTTTCCTAGAGCTTGGTATGTTTTATTCGGATCAGACTTAATATCGATCACATCATGATAAATCAAGTGGGTGTTCTTTTATGTAAGCTCGTATTGTATATACTATAATAGTCGTAACTATGTGCCAAACATTTTCACTGCAGACGTAACATACAATTGTTTAAAGGTCTGGTTTCTTTGCCATCAAAATGTGTTGCAGACGCAATAAAAATAAGTTACTTCGTAAGAAATAATTCTTGGGCTGCTTAACAAGGGAAAATCACAACTTTCAAAGTGCTACATTAATCTTCGAGGCACTACGTATAACGTTTGCAAAGCAAGTTTCGGGAATACTGCCTATACTTTACATTAAAAAGGATAAAATAAAATAACCTTAGCTGACTTTTCGATCTGGTTATATTGGGTAAATAGTATATGTTTTTTTATATCATGTGATCATAATAAATGTTTTAATTATTATGATCACAAAATAAAACATTTGGGAAATCAATGTAAAACAAGAGATGTATTTGTCAGAAACACAATGTCCCCTTCTGCGCCGCTTTGAAGCCATATATTTGATCTTTTACCTTGAATGATGAACTTGACCTTGACCTTTCACCACTCAAAATGTGCAACTCTATGCATGTCAAATATCAAGTTGCTATCTGCAGCGACATAGAAGTTATGAGCATTTTTCGAAACCTAAACGCGAAACCTGAACGCAAAGTATGACGGAAGGACAGACGGAAAGACAGACGGACAGACGGACGGTCCGATCTATATATGCCCTCCTTCGGGGGCATAAAAATAACTCTAGAAATTCACACTCACAATTAAACATGTTGAGTGAATGTGTTTTTGAATAACTTCTAGTTTACAAATATTGTGTTGATCATGACTTGTCGGGGGTACCTTTGTACGTTTACATTTGAAATATCTGTTCTTATTTGTTCGAATTCTAGGCATCGAACTAGAGGATAATGCACTATCCAGAAAAATCCAAATTTAAAGATAAATGCGAAATATTCGCTCGCCATAAAAAAACATTGGACTTATAATTATGGATTGAATGACACGAGGCGTTTTTATATCAATCTTTCCATTTGCAGAAGAGTTATTTGTGATATTGATTGAGTCTTATTCCACATTTGGAGACGATAGCTCCCAAGGATGCATAATCCAATGAGATGAACATCTTGTTATACTCGAAGTTAACACTATATGACAATACATATATTAATAGGGTATCGTACCAACTTGCAGGTAGATAAACATTACTTCGTTTCCTTCTATGATTTGTAAACAACATTAGGAGAGTAGGTAAAACAACAACAAAATCCGTGTACGCTTATTTTTGTAATTTTATTCAATGTATATATAGATTAATGGTATTGCAATCTTTTAACACGGGATACAGGCGTGTCTTTTTTTATTTTGTCAAGTGTAAATCGTGTCTCTAAGTTATAATCGTACTTCAATCGTTCTTGACATTACATATCTGCCTACTATGAATGTTTAGAATTACACTTAATACAAACATTCTGATTTCAAGATAGTAGTGTTTCCATAGAGGTACAAATGGTAGTAATGTGTCTATGTCTATGCTATTCTACTTTATGATTGATTTGATATGTCATAAGACTGGGAAAAGTCTTTGACATTCTCTCCAGTATATGTGTATATTGGGGGAAGAACCAGAGTACTTTCATTCCTTATTATATACAGACGTTCATTTGACAAATATTTAGAAAAATTTGGCTTGACGAGATATATCAATGCACGTGTTGACCTTAAAACAGTTGGCTCAACTTAACTACCGACATTTGGTGTATGCAATCCCTATCCTATGCCGTATTAAATAATTCCACTTAAATTAACAAACGGTATATATATATATATATATATATATATATATATATATATATATATATATATATATATATATATATATATATATATATATATATATATATATATATATATACATGTATAGGATCTTGCACGAGTTGTCATTTCATACCATATTTTATTAAAAGAGTTCAGGAATTTTGTTAGTAAGCGAGTCTTTTATTACATGCTTTTAAATGAGCAAATTAAATAAATATTTACGCAAACATAATGATAAATCCCGAATGTTGTTTACATTTCATGACGTCATTTGACGTTGAACCGTCATTTCAGCAAAATAACAAAATGCGATTGGTCAATAAATGAAAAATAAGCCAATGGTAACGCTTAAGTATATTACACATGTGTAAGATAAAAATATATGTAATGATTATATTACATGGATAACAGGGTATGACATGTGATAAAAGTGAATAATGTCCATGTATAGTTATAATATTAAACGTGCATAATCAGATGTACGAATCGTAATGTTAACAATCCGTTATAACTCATTTCTAAAGTATGTACAACTTTAATATTACTCGTTTCATATGCTGAGCCATATAATCTAGAACGAACATGAACAGAGAAAACGTAATGTGACCTGCTTTCATTTACAATTCTGTGGGGGATAACTTCAGCATTATCACTTAGTCAGAAACGAAAGTTGTCATTTACAGACTCGAATGATATTTTTCTGAGCAGATTTACTGCGGCAATAACAACAAAAACACGAACCATTTGAACAATAGGGAACAGTCTTTTAAGAGCTTTGTTGAATGTCGAAGTATGTAAGAAAAAAAACGATTAATTGGCATTTTGTCGGGAAATGTTAAAAATGTCAACATGTTTCTGGAGATTGAAACATTCTCATCTCGAAAACGAATTATTGTTTTTTATATCGAATTAGAACAACATGTCAAAAAGGGAGAATTGACAGGTGTTAAAGAGAGAGGAAAATATATCACGTTTGCGCATAAAGTATCATTTTCATTAGTACTTGTGTAACATGCATATTGGTCTAAACAGAAGCGTTTTCTGATAAGTGCTCCTGCAAAAAATAGAGAGTTAAAATGAATATCGTGTGAATGGAACAAAAGACTTAATATCATATAAATGACGTTTTGGCTTTATCATTTTATTAAATAGGCGTCGTGCACTACTTAAGATATGTTAATTTGTGTATATGGTAAAAATTAAAAGCTCACTGGTCTCTGGTAATACTTTACTGTTATCTTTATTTCAGAAGATTTGCACACCGCACAAGTACTATCTTTGCAAACATACTTATAATCAAATGAAAGGTCATCTGACCAAAGTCCAAAACACTCGATAGGTGTGAATAGTTCTGGTAACCGTTCCGAAAAATATCTCGTTTTAAAGATCTCATACCTCCAAAAAAAAATTTGTCAGGATGCAAAATAATTTACGTCCGGTGTAGAGTTCAATTCATATCATTTTCTGGAGCAGCAATAATGGATAATTTTAAACCCGGAACGAGTTCCCAGATTTGACAGCTGTTCTATCACCCTGTCAGTGTATCATGATGTCTTTTCGCTGATATCTTCTGATTTACTTACGACGCAGCTGACAATCTACACTTACAAACATTCTAGGTCATCAAAATGGATGGAAAGTTTATTCTGCCTTAATTTATGTTAAAATCCACATTAAAAAAGAGTTGTCTTCCAACATTACTGTTTGAACACACGCATGTAAAATGAATACCCCAAATGGTAATAACTGAAAGTTTAAGGTGATGTTTTCTATAGAAAGATACACTGTGTACATTTTTTCATTGACTGTATTGACATCTATGCAGTGTTTTGTTTTCTTCTGTAAATCAATGCAGGTACCGATACTCCAAAAGTTCACAACACGTAAAGATGTAGATCGGAACAGTTTTTACTGCAATTTTAACTGTTTTGGTACCATATTTAATGTTTCCAACACAGACATATTCAATATAGTCAAATGAATATTGTATTTACTACACTTTTAATTACAGCGATTGTTCCTAGTTGTTAAAATTTTCAATTACTATGTTAAAAATTATTGTCAAAGATTTAGCAAAGAATGAATTCATTATGTTAAAACAAGAAAATAACACTTCTGACTAAAAAAATGATTTATTTTTTCATTAATGTATAATTCCCATTCGAAATCGGTAATATAATAAAGCGTTTGTAACGCGTTTCCACCATAATTTGGAAAATACGTTGGGTGCTTAAATATCGTATATGCTCCATTGTCAATAATGACGTCTTGGTGGCGCTATGGTAGATCATTCAATTTAGCTTCTTAATGCCCCGGGGTAGGCTATGTTTGTTTTTTTGCTATTGTAATTAGTTAATACAATTCAACAATTATAGATGTGTAAGTGAATTTATTGAATGACCTTTGAAAAAAAGACGAAAATCCCTAAATAAGTACCTTTAATTTCAATGGAATTAGGCTTTTCATCAAGTCGCTTGTGATAAGTACCCTGTATTTTTTCAAAATCCTGGATCTTTGTCTTTTTGCGCGGTTTTCCTTTTGGAAACAAGAACAATCTAAAACAACATTTTAAACATTTTCGAAATCCAGTCAGGAAATCCCACAATGTGATTTTTTCTTTGTTAAGCCGAACAAGAAACCGCCCCGCACCATGACTGCAATGTGCAGTCCGTACAGGCTAATCAGGGACGAAACTTTACTATTTACGGTATTTTCGCGTAAAGAAAGTATCTTCTTAGCAAAAATCCAGTTAAGACGGAAGTGTCGTCCCTGATTAGCGGACTGCACAGGCTAATCTGGCACTACACTTTACTCACATGCATTAAGCCATGTTTCTCAGAGCGAGGCTCGCATGCACTTCTAGCAAACTAACTTAAACCCGGAAAATATCAGAAAAAAAATGTTTGCTGTGAGTCCTGCCACATATTTATATTTCTTAGAGTCTATCCTAAGTACTGTCCATATCAAACATGAACCTGCTTGACCGTATCACTCACACAACATTTATGTTAATTATATAAATATATATATATATTATTCGGAACCCATATCATACCTTGAATTCCGCCGTATGCCGGAAGCACTCGCAATGTCAAGCATTAAATGTCATACAGTCTGCTATATGCATTCCCAACATTAAACACGAACTTTCTTAGTGGGAGCGGAGGTAGAAATGTTCCACGTTATATTTGAATTGATATTCGCGTTGTTCACGCTCCCCCAACGCGCCGACAGCGGCAAATGGCTGTGCCTGTTCCGCTGCTCGTATACGCGCTTGTTCGGCTATTTCTAAAGACCTATATGGTGGAGGGACATCGTCATCGGCTTCGGGGTCTTGATGTTGAGATTGCCTCTGCAAGATGATGGTTGGCTTGGATGGATGAGCTTGACTAATGATCCTGTTAATAATATGGGGCTCGCTACTTAACTCTGGTATATCAGCCGCCGCCCCAGCTACATGCCGCTGCTGTCGCTGCAATGGTTTCTTCTGAGGTGAGCCGGACAAATCAGGCTTTCGCGAACGAGTGCCGAAAGAGCCTGATCGGAAATCTCCAAGCACTCGTTGTCGGAGGCCCTTATCACTGTTGGCACGATGTTGAACCGGAGGTCCTTCTTTGCCCGGGCGCCCCTGTCTGACCCTCTCCTTTCCGACCCAGCCTCCTCGGCAATTGCTTCCTTGATCATCCTCCCCAGCTCGGAGCTCACGTACACGGCCTGGTCATCTAGGTAAGTTCGATTCCGCCGCTGTTCATTCTGTCAGTGGAAGACATATCGCGTATCGGGCAAGATTCCAAGCTGATCTTTTGATTTCTCCAGCGAACGCTTTCTATAATTTCAGACGTTATACATTCGATCGCATAACGGCACTGCGGCTGACGTCTTGAATCGTCCGCGTGTTTTCGGCCTTCCGGAATGCCGCCTATTTAAATGATCTAGCAGTCAATATCTGAAAATACCTCACGCAAGTCAGATATCATCATCACTGTGTAAATTTCGTTATTATAATTCTTTTTACGAACGATAATTGCTGCCTCTCCCATGGGCATGCGCATTAACGTCCGAACTTCAAAATCTGCGACATGTTCGTCTTCCGTCACAATGAGACGCGCGTTGGTCACGTGGTTATCCTCAACCTTGACGTCACTGTCCACCTGCCATATGAAAGTGTCTTCAAATGTCTTACCACGTGGCTTACACACGCGCAAATATCCGTCTGCACTCGCGCTCACTCCAAAATGGCCTATTTCAGGCGGAATCTTCAATTTGAAATTAGTGTTCCCCTTCAATATAAACCCTCTCTGAATGGCGACCGCGGTTGCGGCCTTAGTGTGTCGTTGTGTGCGTAGTTTATAAACCTGATCCTTGTTAGTATTGTTAGTAAAGTCTGTCCGAAACAGCTCTACCTGCTTCTGCTCCCGAAAGCCGCCCTCCGCTTGGCCGGTCCGGAGCTGAAAGCGCGTCGTCCTGTGGTCGAACTCGAAGAAATTCCATGAGACATCGAAGGGGAAGCAGTTTTTTTTTGCTGCAGTCATACCACCGCATGTTCCGCCTGAGTTCCCGCCATGCGTACTCGGTGAAGACCTTCTCAAGGTCGACGATTGCCCCTCCCTTCATGGGCGGCGGGGGATGGCTGCATAGCATTCTGTCAAACTCCACCCCTACGGTCATGAGATTATGTGGGTCGAGCGCGGAGACAGATCTACCTTACTCTACGCTAAACATCGGATCGGATCCTACAAGGGAAGAAATCACGTTGCTAGTGTGAATATTGCTATACCTATAACATTTAACTTGTACTTTTTCAAACATTTATTAAATGTAAATAAATAAAATTTCATGCAATTTAAGGACAGGAAATACCACTAGTGTCAAATTACCTGCCCTATTGATTTCGCTGAATACGGTGTGAGTAATAAAATGGTGGTATATATATCAGAGAAATGCATCACAGTCATACCTCTGAATAAAAAGGTTGTAAGGTCAATAGTCTTTATTCGCAATTCAACTCATCCGTATGTACAAACAACTTGTAACCGTGTTTCATATGAATAATCACAAATTGATTACAGAGCTGAGGTCACACTAATAGAATCACAATCTACAACCCCGTTGAAATATTTCATTTTTATGTGTACTGTTTGTAAATTATAGAAGACACTCGTTTTCACTGCTACTTTCCGAAAAACAACTAGTACATATTTTGCCCTAAAAAGGATAAGTTAAGCATTTTATTGTGTTTATATTTAATGAGGCATTACCCGATGAGAAAATGTAAACTTAAGGTAAAAGAAATAAAAATCATTTGATGCTTATTAAAATAAAACTAGCTATGACAACATATACATTTACGCTTGTAGGGAGCAGTCATAAGCGAATGGAGAGCAATTAATAAAGTAAACGTTTAATGCGAAGAATGTTAAATTGAGTAAAATTACATGAACATGCAACCCAGTGTTCGTATACGCTATTCCCAATGTTAGTTCCTCATCGTAATCTTTAATGCTGTTAATGTTTATTCTTTAGTTTATTAAAAGATCTATCAATAAACAGATCGTTTTATTAATAGATATTCGGTTTAATCGTTTTCTTTCAATTTCTATCCCTTATGATAATCTGGGTTGTCGAGCAACCTGCTGTGGTCACACAAAACCGCATCGTTATCTACTGGGATTGAAACTGTGTACTTCAAATTGCATAGTCAACGGAGTGAACAGATGACACATAGGCAATTGGGGTAATCACGTGACAACGAAGATGGCGACGGACGTGCCGAAACAGGTATTTCTTGACGTTTAATACCCTTCATTACGTTAGTTTCATTTTTAAATGCCGCGCACTTTTTAGCCATGTAAGTAAAAAAGTGATAATGTTTTTGTTTTGTATTAACATTCGCTTCATTTCTCGACTTTACAAGGAAACAAATTTCCTAGCAAGAGATGTAATTGTGTGACGCCCCTAGGAAATTTCGAATATGGCTGGAAGGTGAGAGGCATTTAAATTATAAATACAAAATGAGAATGTCTAAACCGGCGAAATATACCTGCCTCAGCATGGCCATCGCCATCTTGACATCCTTTCATCACCACCCCCTCTGATAATGATAACAGATTAATTGGGGACCAAATACACAGCGTGAAATACTCCATTGATAGACCAAGCATAACATTAATTATGCCTTTAAGGCAATATAACAATAAAATAGTAAAATACAGAACTTATTCGGGCAATAGTACGAAAGAAAACCGGTTGATTATTACAAGATTTTTTACAACATCATATGTGTGACTGTGTGCATTCATTTAGTGTTAAATATTTCCTTTTCTCAAATGTAATTATAGGCTAGAAATAATCTCTCAACCAAGACAGGATATCTGTAAAAGTTCTACCGAAGTCAATACCAATTATTCTTCTATTACTTCGTATTCAATATTAATTAAGTCATTCCGATTCCCGAATGGCCGGAATGCTTTGGAATAAGGGGAAACTTTTCTTGATCTTCTAGACGTGATACACAACTTTTATTTTCTGTATAAAAACCTATACCAGTACACATCACATCCTTCAAATAAGATTCCTGCTGCTGAAATTATATTACAACGACAGGCCTACCAAATAACAGAATCCGAAAGCTAGGACTTGATTGTTCGACGAAGACGAGTCTACTGCATATGAGAAAACCAGCTCATAGAAAACAAGCTGGAAAACATTCGGATATGAACAATGTTTCTCTTAATAACACGCAATGTATGTTTTAAATTTAAAAAAAAAATCTCCGGCTGGTGCATCGACAGTTTCACTGTTGTCACTTTTGATCATATTGCAAAATCCCAAGCGGTACGTTTGAAACGTTTACACAGGTTTTCGTTGAACGATCCACAAATGCTGAGGGTCAATCTAATTTTGCCTTGTATCTACCAATAAGGGACACACAAAAACAAGAATAGTTTTACGACATTTGTCCATTTCGAAATACTACGAGCAATCATTTTACTCAGTGTGCCTGATCAATCGTGACAAATTGACTTACTCCGGAATCTTCCGAAGGATCTTCGATATCCTTCGTAAATTGATTTATGCACTAAATCGTGTCTGATCCAGATGTCTGGATGTCTGATATGACATAAATAGACTCATTGTGTGGTATATTAAAGTAGTTGTGTCCTACATGTTTAAGCATTTACCGTTTTAATATTAACGGAACGTGTATGATTTCATCGATTTCAGATATTTATAGCGAACATACAAGTTTTAGTGCATAACATACATCGCAATTATGAAAGTTCGCACAATTAGGGAACACCCAGTCAGTATTTGTAATTAACGGCGTATAAGTTATCATTATCAACAAAGGGAGTGTCACAGCTATTTGTTATAACGAGTAAAATGAAGAGAAAGGTCACCTTGGCGTAGTGGATATGGTGTCCGTTTAGATCCCACTGTGGCAGTATTATTTAGGCATCCCTCATAGACACAAACTACTGGTCCCAGGAAACTGACTCGAGAGCCTTTCAAATAAGCCTTAGGCTTTTGAGGCAATCGAGCTAAACTAAATGTTTAAACTAAATTAAAAGAAACCACTTGAACTGAATTAGCGGTAATGTTTTCAGAAAAACGAAGTTCGACAAAAACACATCTCAAATATATTATTTCAAAATTTACATTGTTTTCATAGCCTGTTCAATTAACAAGTTAATGTTTGAGTTCACCATACCATTCGCGTGTATATCTACCCTAATCTACGACAACTATGATTGTATAAAAGCAAAAATACACATGTGACGAATTATAACACATACGACAAACTGAAGACTTCAATTATCAGAAGACAACTGAAATATGTTTTTTTAAAACAATTTGAAAGACGCAATATTTTACAACTATTGATCTTGTTTAGGCAAATTGTGAGTTATATATGTACATTTTATTAAAAACATTTTTTTTCAATAAAATATCAGTCTTTACACTCGGGCGATCACCACAAAATTTGGATATCAGAATGTATATCGATTATCTTAATAACCCTTATGCAAATGGATACAAAAAGGCTGTCGCGTCGTAATGACATGTATATTTATTTCTCTCATGGAGGGCATATTTAGGCGTCTCTCAGTGAAAACGGGGCTCAATGAATATGCATCAAGTATCTTTAAATAATTATAGGAACAACCCCGATGCGTTATAAGTTTATAGCTAATTCGAAATCAATAAAACATGGGCGTATAATGATAGAATTGTAGATATTTAATTATTTACCTGTTGAAGGATATCAATTGAAATGCCAGTTTATCCAAATGTTTTTTTTATCGACCCTGGTTGCAAATATGTGACATTGAAATTAGAGGGCACATGGAACCTGTTTGCACCAATGGGGCGATAGAAATCTAGAACGAGTATAAAACGCTAAAGCATATACCCATAATTATAGTGTTAATATTCAAATTTATCGGTTTAACTGGACATTTAATGTTTAAATTAGTTTTTAAATTTTACAAGGACTCATATAATCCAGAAATTGTTCAGTTCACAAAGACCCACATGTACTATACCATGCTCAATCTGCAATGACCCGCATTAACCAGCTTTAGGCCCAGGTTGCTATCACCCATATTATCTTCAAAATGCTCTGTTTGTGATGACTTAATTAAATCATAAATACAATAACCACACAAATAAACAATTTTTTCGAGTATGCCAATATTAATTAGTTTAGACGCTAAGATTTCGGAGGCATCAATCTTCGGGAATAAATTAGTGTATTAATAATATTCCGAAACCACCGTTGTTTATGAATTGCATTTACCCTGTAACAATAAAATAAAACTATATACATACATTATTTAGAAGCGACGCGAAATTTGATATAGTCCGCCAGAAAATCGGCCATTTTTCACTAGAGCCGACATTGAGGTGTATATTGAATGTTAAAGTGTTTGTAAGGGGACATTATTCTGGTGAAGAATCCAAATGATACAGGGTGGTCTTATTTGGTTCAACTTACAGAAATGCATTAGTTGAGATATTATTATGTCATTTGATATTCTTAAACATTTTATAAAGATACAGATATAGAAAAATTGTGTCGTATTAAAAAACAAGATGAAGAAAGCTTCCGAAATGTGGTTTCTTCGGTTCTCTAAATCACTCAATATCAAAAGAATACCCTATCGGCTTGGTCATATTTACTTTGTGCGTGCATTGTATGGTCTCGCTCTCCCCAATTTCGTGTTTAGTTGAAGATCCTGTTGGCGCCATCAACGTTTCAAGTGAGTGTGTGGACACTTAAACATTCTGGGGCACAATGGGGCGTCAACGTTATTGACCACCGTTTTGACCCTAACAACTATACAAACGGAAATTTTGCCTACACCTCTATCTCATAGCTGCGGATGGCTTTCCCCACTGATCAAAGGGACGTGACGTGTGTAAACTATTAGTTTCTATGTAAAGAACATCATTAAGGATTATAATGAATTAAATTGTGTACTCGATGTTTGTTACCCGATGTAAAACCTAAATTCATAGGCTAAATACTTTTTGCTTAACGAATATGTGTACATGCTGTTCTTACCTATTGTAACATGTATTATTCAATACAGTCAGTAAATATATTTTATATGTTTTTTTGTCTTTAATCTCTTCACCTATATATTAATAATACATCTAAGGGATGTTTGTCGATATTTGTTATGGTATTTACAAAATACAATTCAAAATACAATTATTTAAGATTGTATAGCATGAAATTCCGATTCAATTTAGTGTAAAGGAATTTGAACTGTACTTATTTGCATTAGCGATCATATTGGCAACCATGTTGCTTACAATTTGGAATTTTATTTTGATTAATTTACTTCCAAATAAACATTAACCTCCATAATATCATTTTATATTTGGTTTTGAAAAGATCTAAAATAATGTATAAAGGCATTTTTACATAACCACATAGGTCAAAGTGCTGAAACGGCAGTCATCTTCGACACCATCAGAAACCCTAACAAAACATACTTTAACATTTGCTATGCACATGAAGCCAAGATATATGTAATATACTGCCGGACTAACAAACTGAATGCATTTGATTGATCATTTTAACAAATCTAAATAAAAAATCCCTTTATAAATTTTAATGTCTATACACATAATTTATGTATGAATAATTTGTTTATTGTAAAATTTAAAAGTATGACTGTGAGAATTATTGTTTAATATAAAAGTGTACCTTTTTGAAACAGTTGTAAATGATTTAATTTAGATATTCGCCTTCGTGAAGAATGTGTTAACGGTTTAATATAATTGTTCGCCTTAGTGAATACGTGTTTTTATTAAATATAAATATGTACCTTTGTAAATAAGGTCTTTATGGTTAATGTAAAAGTGCACTGAGATAACATCGTAGTGTATTTGGATTGTAATTAATGCAACACGTCTGTGCGATTATTAACATGACTATTGAGGTAAATTTTCATTTTAAAAATAAAATACAATTTGATGTACGTGTACTTATTTTAACATCAGACACATCAACACCACGTATTCAAGTGCCTTTACACTAGCAGATTACATATAAAATCCCTTATCATCATTTAGTAGAAATAAATATTATTTAAAATGTAACTATGGAAGAGACGGTCCATCAATTCAAGCGATTGCTTTGTCTGAAATCTCTGTTATAATTCAATATCCACCGATCCCAATGGTCATGCGCTATAGCTCCATTGATTTATCCAGAAACATTTCACAAAGTTCAATATTAAGAGACACATATGAGCTCCCCGTCAGAGACATTTAATAAATATTTCTCTCAGACGATGCAGTCAATTTGTATACGAACGCCCTCGCCATTAGCAGAAGGTTTTATGATGGATACTGATGGACGTTGATTCCGCATTAGCAGGGTGAAGAGCTCATTGGCCTATAATTTACAAAGAGATGCGTACATGGGTTACTGACAAGAAAGACCTGCATTTTAAGTTTGGCTTTGAATAGTTTTGGGATTAGCAAGATTACGGTAACATCAAAATGTTCGTATATGGTTTTAAACAGCTCGTGGTCGATTGAATGACCCTAAATTGGCACAATGAAATTGGAACCTCATCGCTCGGCGAGCATACGTGCAATTTAAGTCGTTGTTAAACCCTGTAAAATATTTAGCAATTTCTTGTCCATTAAATTAAGACGATTTGAGATGTTCCAACAATGATCTTAATATTGAACTCGTGGACGGCTCGTAAATGTAAACCGCACAGAGAAATTATGTGTTCACTGTTTAATACTCTTTGACCTGCACACATCGTTGAAAAAGAGTTTGATGCATTCCACGAATGCACACATTATAGCGGAAAATAATGATTAGAAGTGGTCAGAGAAATCATTCATTAATTTGGTCTAAAGGTTATAACGTTCTGTCTATTTAAAATTGCCGGTTATGTAATCGAATTATTACATGAAATTAAGAATTGACGGTGTTTAATGTATAAGCATGCCATTGTTATTACAGGAAATTATAATGGAGGTCAAGTATTGCAAAGCTGCTCTGACTTCGGTCCACTAGCATATATTAACATAATCAATTGATTTGAACCTAGTTTAGTTGAAAAAAATAAAACATTTACCAATAAGCGTACATGATAAGTACACAACGTAAGTTCATTTCAACTCATTTAACAGTTGTTAAACCCCGCTTTCATTGTAGACTTTAACTGCTAAAACATTTGAGGTAAATATAATAAAATGCTCTCCAACGTCTATGTCACATTTGTATGCAAATTTTGTCATCGGAAGTCTGTAAAAAAATGTGTATATGTAGTGTCGATGCGTTCATCAATTCAAGTAACGCGTATTAAGTCCATTGCGTCCATCATTCCTAATGATGAACGATTGCATCGACCAGAGCAAAAGCAATGCGCAAGGTTTCGCGTTATGTCATAGATTGTCATAATTAAAACCAATTTGACTACCTTGTTAAAAAAAACTTTAACTTACATGTGAAAAGAGGACACAAGTTGCGATTAAATGTATTCATTCTTTACATTTTCTTCACAGCCTTTAGATAAGAAGTATTTTCTGTTTTTAAAGTAAAGTATTAGATTCTCTATTAATAGCGTTTTCCGATCGTAACTATTCAATAAAAAAATGAATGTTTGCACTGTACATGACTGTTACTTTATTTATATGACGATCATGTTTGTTTGCACATCAACTTAATGACCCTTACTCTGAAAAATATAGACTGTATGTTTGTGTGTAGTTGTTCACCTCAGATAAGCCTGTGCAGTCCACTCAGCCCTTTAAGTCGCGACGTTTTCCGCTGGTATGGTATTTTCCGTTTAAAAGAAGTATCTCCTTTGCGGAATTCCAGTTGAAGCGGAAAGTGCAGTCACTGATAAGCCTGTGTGGACTTCACAGGCTAATATGGGACAACATTTTACGATAGTGCATCAAGCAATGAGGCTCATATCGAAAGCGCACTAAACGAGAGGAGTATTAAAGGGACCCTTCTTCAGATTTTGGTATGTCATGAAGTTTGTCATTAAATGCTTGAAATTGTGATAGCTGTAAACATTGGAACTAAAGAAGTATTAAACAAAAATACAACTAAAGAAAGAAAACACAAGTAATCCAAACACAGGCTCAAACCACTGACCCTTGGAGTAAATGTGAAGAGCTTAAACCATTCGGCCATCCTTGCTGATTTATTAGCGGAAGTATTTTATACATTATTTAAGTAAACTTCGTAATGTCACAAAATCAAATTATTATAACAGAACTGTCCAAATCAATCGTTTGGAGTTTGTAACGCTTTATAATTGCATTTTTTTAATCGTCAAAAGATGCATATAATGGATATTTAATGGCATGGTAAATGTTTAGTGTTACTGTTTCCTTGCAAAAACATAACTGTAAGGAACATTTGCAAATCTGAAACAATTGTTGTTCAATTTTGTCAATTTATGGAAACGTGAAAAGGTTCCTTTAAATGCCACAGATAAATTTGTGAATGAAGAAGTTACAAAGCAGTTTTCCTCTTTAAATCCTATCAGATAGATAGAGTGAACTAATATCTCATGATTTGGTGCAAATGTCCTGGAAATTCTCCCAAATTGATGTGTCTATTGAGAATGCGATATCATCTGTTTTCCATATTGGAGCGACTCGGAGATAATTTAAGAATGCCAACAAGCCAAACGGGGAGCGGATTTTTAACCACCTTACATGTTCAACGTATTTTCAGTTTACTTGAAAAAGACAAAACTTTCGTCTTCGATTTGCAAAATGTTATGTTATCGATTAAGATATAGAAAAACTAAAATTCAAAAAGCATTCTCAGCGTTAACAAATATTGAAAAAAAATTGTATTAAAGTTCAGTCATGCTTATGTTCGACAATAACATCCGTCTATATTGGATTTTTGTTTAGAAGTGATTTCTTTGAACGAACAATTCCATAATATCTAGTTCGTCCCCTGTTACGCCTGCGCGAAATACGCAGGCTAATCTGGGACCAGACTTAATGCACATGCATTTCCCATTCCAAATTTAAATCATTAAAGGCATAGATATGCCTTGAAACGGTCAATCCAAACTATTGGGTATTAAATTGGTTGAAAGGTACACTGAACCTTACATGTGGACCAAACTTAATAATGAACACACACGTGTTAATACACTAACACACCAAATATATATATATATATATATATATATATATATATATATATATATATATATATATATATATATATATATATATATACTAGCAAAGTTATTACTCGGTCGTTTAGTATTACCAGAGCAACGGAATTACACATTTCAAATAAATTATTTATTTTGTTCATGATTTTATAACGCTTTGTCATATAGTACATAGTTAAGCTCATCAAAGTGCATAGTACGGTTAAGCCGTAATTCATGATTTTACATGATTACATACTTGTTGTACCTAAAGTAAATATATTTGACAATTTTGATATTTTTGTAAAAAAAAGGTGCCGAAAAAACCTGCAAGTATCCCTAATAATAATATTTTTCTTATGTTGTGTAGGTACCGATAACTAGGCTTTATATGTAGAGATCATGTACAAACACTTGGTTTTCCCCGCGAAATATCCGATTTCTCATGGGTGTAATTTTGCATTGTAACTATGTTTCCTAGAAAATTCTTCGTTCCAAGACTTAAATGACATTTTGATGCCCCAAGAGCCTTTGCACTTCTGTAGATCATTACGATCCATCAGTCGTTAGATGAGCGGATGTATAGGGTTGGTTCAAAACCTGTGCCAAGTTATCAGAGAGAACTATGGTAATGGACGAGTCAAGCTGAATAGCAAGATCGTAATACTCGTGATACATTGACCATCTTGTATCCATAGAGAAGTATATTTAATAGCTACATTTACATCGACAGATCATTTAATTAAAGAGAAAAATCCATTATACCTGAAATTGATTAATTTATTGTATATTACATTTTCCTTAATATAAAATATGCCGCACGTGCCTCATTTTTCTAAGTTTACAAATACCCTAATATAGGCCAAGCATTACTTAGGAAATACTCCAATTATGTCATACAATGGCCTATGGACATAGACACTGCAATTTTCATGTGCAAAACACTGCAACTGTCATTTACCAAACGCTGTACCTGCTATTTACAATACAAAGCAACTTTTATTTATAAAATACGGCAACTATCATTAAAGACCCTGCAACTTTCATGTGTAAGACAATGCAACTGTCATTTACAATACACTGCATTTATAATACACAATACCCTGCAACTTTAATGTACAGGACACTTAAACTGTCATTTACATACAATACCCTGCAACTGTCATTTATATAACAACAAATAATAAATAGTTTAACAGGTACACGAGCGGGGGGATTACAACTTACCAACAGCTACCTATATAGTTATGTTTACAAAGATTATGTTTTACATTTCAGAATTTTCATAAGATTTCTTTTGAGACATCTCTTACAGTTTGTCATGCATCAATCCAGAGGGGCGTGCACTTTTCCAGAAACATTAATGAAAATAAGAGTTCAAGTAAGAAATAAAATCCCGCCATTAGAAATAAAGAAAATCTATTAGTTCACACAAGACAGTCGAGTTTTATCAGTCCAATCTCTTTATTTGAAGAAGAGTTATTTGGGAACTTTGATAGAGTCTACTTCTAAATTTGGAGATGATAGCTTGCGAGAAAGTTAGTTGGCTTCTATTTACAATAGATTGCTCGTGAATGCCTAATCAAAATAAAATTAACGTCTTGTTAAGCCAACACTTTAGTC
Source organism: Dreissena polymorpha (assembly GCF_020536995.1). Classification (NCBI taxonomy): domain Eukaryota; kingdom Metazoa; phylum Mollusca; class Bivalvia; order Myida; family Dreissenidae; genus Dreissena; species Dreissena polymorpha. The sequence goes on from NC_068360.1 coordinate 91,456,292, forward strand.
AATGTATATGTTAAGATACTCATGTTCCAATTTTCATCCTTTATGCAAGGATTGCTTCGTTTCCTTCTGTGATGTCTAAATAACTATACAAGAGGAGGTAGGAAAACAATATAATGCTTGTGGGCTCTTGTTTGTAATTCATGTTGAACCTGGCTTCTATCCATTTAGAAACACATCGAATCAGATAAATCGGTTTGACGACTTAAACAGGCTGCGGTCATCTTAAAACACCGAGAGATGCTATAAATAGATTGATACATAAATTTATATATAGTATGGTTTCACATACATGTATATGTGAACGGAATGCAAAATATAAATCAGTATATCCAGTTGTCATTACATAACTACTTTCATTATCTACACCTTTTCTTGAAAGTATACTACAAGTGTCACGAGATGTTTTCTGAACAATGCCGGTTTTGTAAATGTTTGCTAACATTTTATTACAAAGGTTTAGTTGCCTCATTAAGTTTTTACACGAGAATATGATATTAAAGGCTAGTCTTTCCTATTTGTTCAAGTGCAATGTTTTTAACTTGTTTTATCCGATGAGTTCAATTGTTCTTTATGAATGTCATAATGAAAAGTTTAAACAAAACCTTTTGATTTCAAGACCGTAGCGGTACCATAGAGGTTATAATCAATACATATATGAAGGCAAATTTTAGCAGTAACGTGCCTATGTCTATCATATCGCATGAGAGAACTAATCGCGGGAAAGTCTCAAATACACATGCTTATTGTGGTAGAACCAGAATCCTTTTATTTTTAATTATATACAGACATTGAAACATATCAAGCTAAACAAGGCTCAACGAGATAAATCGAAGAACTAAAATTAAAAACACAACTTTCAATACTAGTGTGAATGCTCTAGAGCTAGAAATCGTTATTAATACACTTTATTATTTGCACATTTTATATAGAATTTATAGTGTACAAATATATGTGTAACATTAAAATGCCTCAGTCGCATGCATTAATCATCCGTTATAATGTATTGCATATGCAGAGCCAATGTTTTAACTGCGAACATAATATGAGAAAGACCTGCATACACTAACGATTCCTGATTTGTCTAACTTCATAATTGTCTGACAAACGGAAGTTGTCAGTTCAAGACTTGAACGACATTTTGATGCCAAATTAAACCTAGCGCGCCTGCTTTTTATTACATATCAATCGGTCTGATTAGCAGATCCATTGTGGAGAGGGTAATATAAATAAGACCCATCTGACAGACAGGGCTACAGCTTTTGAAGAACTTTGTTGAATGTCATAAAATGATCCGGTTAAATAGTATTTTGTTGGAACTATCAAGTTTTTTTACGGATCGTAAAATTGTCATCTCGAAAACGGACTGAATAAGTTCAAAATGCCACAAAATTAGAATGGACAAGAAACAAAGCCGAAAATATAATAATTATTATCTCCTTTTGAGCATAATGCCGGGTTTCATTAATATGTTTGCTACATGCATATCGCTCTAAATGAAAGAGTGTTCTACACACATAATCAGTTTAAATAAATACAAGGAGAGTTGAACACAATGCACTTTCCTTATTCCAAAACTTGCTAGAACTGCGTGTGTGTTTTTTTGTATATAATTATGTTTAGTCTAGTTCAACATACATATTAAAGGTATAATGATTGACCTGATAGAGTGCATACTGTCAACTAGCTGTGTATTTTGTTTTATAACCATACCATCAATATTTTATTAGAAGCATACAGAATCTAATTTGTTATATTTACGTTAAGAACAAGTTCAGTTTTCGTAAAATTTGCTTTGAACAGAAGAATACGGATAAATGATTGGATTTGTGAAATTTATCATTTTTCTCTGGACTTAAAAAAGACGGCCTCGTGTAATCATTCTGCTGGTTACTGGTACCACTCGAGAAATGACAGCAAATTACTAGCATTGGGGTCACACCTTGACATACAAACGTGCCTTGTTCCAGCTATCGGACATGTGGTGTCTAGAACTCTATCAAGCTGGTATATTGGACGCTATTGATTTTCCTGACAATAAAATAAGATGTCAAACAGATTCGCTTCCGCTTTCTGCCTTTGGACTGTTCTCAATGATTGTCGCAAAGTGATGTTATAAATAAGTGAATAAATGTACTACACAATACGTATCAGTTATCATCTTGCGTTGCTTGGTATAAGTGTTGTTTTGTATTTGTATTACGTTTTGTATTACGTTAACTTAGTCTATGCTTCGCAAACATAATACAATATATCAATATATCAAGCAAAGTTATCTTTTATTTTAGTTCTTCATGTTGTTCTGTATTGTTAGGCTATTTATCTCAATGCGTCGATCACAAAAGCATGTAAACTAAAAATATAGCTCGAATATTTATAGTGTTGGAATATGATGTATGCATGTGTTTTTTTGTTGTTAAATATATATATATGTTTGTCGATAATATTTTTAATGTAAACACATATATTCACGCTGAATATTAAAAACATATTGTGAAGTACATCTCAAAAAGTTGTCGTTTTGTATTGAGTTGCGTTTCTTGTTGGCAATTTGTATATATTCATACTGACTGTTTCGCAAAACACTTCAATACAAATGGAGTAATTATTGTGACGTATTGTTATTGTTTTGCATAGTATGTTCATGTAAAAATACATGTTTTGCAAACTTCAGATTAACATACTGCAAAGCAATCGTTTTGTTTTGTTGTGTATGTGTATGAGTTCGTAAATCGTCTAATCGACTATTATGCATTATGGTGTTTGACTTTGGTACTGTTTGCACATCTACCATATGTGGGTTTGCAAACCTTCCCAGAATTGCATCACGACGCTTTATTGTTTCGTATTGGCGTGTTTTATTGTTAGTGAACCTTTATAACTACAAAACACACCCAGACACAAATCTAGAGATGTTTCGATATCAAATATATCAAAAGACGAATTAACACAGTAAACAACCTCTTGAAGTACTTCGCGTCTATATTACAAATTAGAACTGATGTGTTTTCACAAATGTAAAAAAATAGCATCCATTCCCCTTTAACAATATCAAATTTTGAAGCTATGTTTTTAATTATACAAATTAACTTTTCCTTTTTATTTGAAATTAATATATACATGCAAAGCTATTACTTGGACTCATACTGCACATCAAAAACGTTAATGTATAATGATTAATCAGGATTTCAAAATCACAAAATGCATATATTTAGACTGAATAAATGACAAATACTTGTTCGTGAGAACCAACAATAAAGTTAAGCATAATGTATTGGAAAGTAAGCTCCATATCTCACAGGCAGCTTCTTCTGGCCTTTTTATTTGAAGATGTATAAAGATGTCTATAAACTTAGGTTTGTGTAATTTTCGTATGGGTTTCTATAAGGGCATCCATAAAACCGAGTTGTACTTTGCTTGAACCATGAATTACATTTCATCTCAACTTAAACGGGTGACACTTGAATCTATCTTAATGGTAGACATTATAAGTAGATTCGACACGTATTTCCCATGGGAGACCTTTAACATTAAGAGTGTTAAATATAATGTGACTGTCTTTCATAAAGGCGCAATATCATCACTCAAGTTTACATGGCTTATATACATATACACTTTTCTTAGCGCCTATATTGTTGGCAAGAGAATAAAACACATCCGTGTTACTGTGTGCTGTGAAATCGAAATTATATTGTATGATCTCTTTATTCTCTAGCACTTTTTAAAAGACAACACATGTGTATACTGATTTATGCTGAACCTTAATGCTCCAGTATATAAACATGTGCAATAAAGTTACATTTTCCGAGAGCACTGTTTTGACAAGATACACAATCAGCAAAAAAGCAACCTTACTAACGAGAGCAACACGATATTGGATTAAAATCGGTCGGAGATTTTGATGAATTTGACTTTCATCATCAATATTAATATTTACAAAAATGAAGTGTTTGTCTTTATAAACTATACGTCAATTAAAAACCATCCAATTCATACTACTTAGATCATTAGGAGGATTTTTTAAAATGTTGTTATGCTTTGTCATAGAACTATTAATCAACTGAAAGTTCACAGGCAACCATGTGCAACGTTTAAACTTAGCATTGTATACAAACGAAACCACTGGATGATATATCGAGTGAACGGGAAAACACGTGATCCAGAATCATTCAAACAACAGTTAAGTGTATTGTTTATGCAAACGTAACCTAATTGTATTACATTTAAACAATTAAGTCAGAACATAAACACGTTCGGGATGCGTAAGCCGGTGCAGAGACGGAATACCTTCTACTACGTACCATTGCATCGGGTAATCCAAGGCATAAGTGAAGCTCTCTGGTTGAATGTCACAAGTTTGAATACCCCAGCACTGTACACAACATTTCCAATAGATTTAAAGCCTGATGTACTATTAGAGAATAATTTTAAGTTGCAACGATTCACGAAATCAAATAAGCATAATACATTACATATTGAATACTATTGTAAGGTTTTAGACTGACCACTCCGCGAACTTATGGATACTCGCAATAATTAAGTTGTAATTGTTCACGCAAGATCACGTTAAATATATTAGATGTTCGTAGTAACGGTCGCTTTACCATACAAATTACAGTTTGTTTATAGGCAATGTCTTATAAAATACAAACGACCTTGGCGAAGAACATAGTTCGTTAAATATGAGCCAGACATTATCAATTTGCATACACTAAGCAGCCATTGTTACATGTTGAGCAAAATAACAAGCGTAATTCAGTTTCCTATGTATGATTGCTTTTGCCAGTGCAGTTACTCCCGATCAGAAGAACGCGTCATGCGTACAAATGTACGCAATCCATACACATATTTGTGCTAGTATCTAAATTTGTTTATATTAAGACTACGTAATATATAAATTAAATTTTATAAATGAAATTTAAGAACTATTGTAAACGTGTCTATACATTGAACAACACCATTATATATAACCCTTGATCACCGCGTATTTTCAATTGTGGAAATTAGACATAGCCTAACACTTTTCACGGTGATAATATGTTGATTAGGAAATGAGACTTATAAATAACAAGCATTAGGTCTGTGTTTAAATTAAACAGGTACATGATTACAGAATCAATCAAATGATGCGTACGATGTCAAATTTAAAGGAACATAAATGTAACACAATCAAGTCGCAACCGTTTACAAATCACAATAACATGATTATATAATAAATCAAATGATGCATACGATGTCAAATTAAACGGAACAGATATGTAACACAATCAAGTCGCAACCGTTAACACATCCGCAGCCTGTCGACCGGCGCAGTTGTTTATGGTCGTAATGATATTGTACGATGGGACTGACGGAAAAACAAGTTATGGCTTTTTAAATGGCTGGATTGGTACCACGTTTTAAAAATGAGTGAAAGGGTGAGGAAAATGCTGAGTGAGTCGGAGGTATGGAACGCCAATTGTGATTCGGAGGTGTTGAGAGAAAATGCTGAGTCGGAAAAGAGAATAGCATCTGATGGGTATGATATGGGGAGAGCAAATGATAAGTATGACATGGGGAGACCAAATGATGAATCAAATATGGGAGCATATGGGGGATAAGTCAGATAGAGTGAGAGCTTATGGTGAGTCGCGGAGATAGAGAGAGCAAATAATAAGTCGGATTTGGAAAGCAAATGTTGAATTAGGTATGGGGAAAGCAATTAGTGAGTCGGATATTGGGAAAGCAAATGATGAGTCGCATATGGGAGAGAAAAATGTTAATTGGCTAAGGCGAGGGCAAATGGTGAGTTGGATAAGAGGAAAGCAAATGGTGACTTGGATATGGGGAAACACAATGGTGAGTTGGATATGGGAAAGCCAATGCAGGGTCTGAGATGATGAGAGAAAATATTCCCTCAGAGATGGGGAGAGAAAATGAGTAGGAAAAGTACTGGCCAATTGATAAGACTTTAAGGATAGAATAGAAATGATTGTGATTCCCATGAATACATACATGATGACGACTAAATTAAAATATTATTTTTTCGAAATTGGGTGATCAAAAACAGGACACTTTGTTTTCAGCAAGAGAAAGATTAATTTTGCGGAGCATAAAATGATTACCGTATATGGATTTTATATTTTATAAATCGTCGAAACTAGTAAATAACTGTTGACAATTAATGAGATACATGTCTCCGACGTGTATGATCGCACTGTATCCTTATATACAGTTATGCTGTCTAATGGTTATAGTATTGGTCTTCAAGCGGTCTAGTTTTCGAAATATCTGACCACATCAGTGAGTTTCACACTCTTTGTTTTCTAATATACAGTACGTGTTATCATCTTTTCTTTCAGTTAATTTAACCATGGTTGAGTCAATTGTGTTCGTTGCAACAGGGTATTTTTATCAGCCACATTGTTCCAACAGAAGGGTACCAGTACCCCAATACCATATTATTTTATTAAAGCGGGCTAAAAAAGAAGGCCTCTAAAATTATAGTTAAGTGATAATTTTAAATATTCAATAGCACTGCATTGAACGTCCATGGAAATTGCTAAAAAAACAAATTATATCAGAGATTTCAAAATGTGTTTACAATAAAATGAATTGATAATCCAGAATGAGAGAATTTAGTACTTCGTATTTGGTGACAAGCCAATGCGATAAACTGCACAGCCAGAGTGGATGGTCAAAGATATAAATATATATATATCCTCTTATATCAATGTTTTGTATATGTACTCGTTTTTCGTCGTTTACTCTGCAGACAATGAGGGAAATAAAAGAATATAATACATCGACCTGTCTGTAAACGGTACCGCCCGAATTAAACGAAATTAAAAACTCAAAAAAAATTCAATAACCACAATGTTCTTTCCTCCGCTTGGTATGTTTTATTCGGCTCAGACTTAATATCGATCACATCGTGATAAATAAAGTGGGTGTTCGTTTTATGTTAGCTCGTATTGTATATACTGTAATAGACGAAACTTTGAGCCAAAATATCCACTGCAGACGCAACATACACTTTTTGTATAGGTCTGGTTTCTTTGCCATCATACTGTGTTGCAGACGCAATAAAAATAAGTTGCTTCGTAAGAAATAATACTTTGGCTGCTTAACGAGGGAAAATCACAACTTTCAAATTGCTACATTAATCTTCGAGGCACTACGTATAACGCTTGCAAAGCAAGTTTCGGGAAAACTGCCTATACGTTACATTTAAAAGGATAAAATAGAATAACCTTAGCTGACTTTTCAATCTGGTTATATTGGATAAATCGTATAGGATTTTTATATCATGTGATCATAATAAATGCCAAAGTTTTAATTAATATGATCACACACTAAAACATTTGAGAAATCAATATAAAAATAACTCTAGAAATTCACACTCACAATTATACATGTTGAGTAAATGTGTTTTTGCATAACTTCTAGTTTACAAATATTGTGTGTATCATGGCTTGTCGGGTGTACCTTTGTATGTTTACATTTGAAATAACTGTTCTAATTTGTTCTTATTCTATGCATCATCCTAGAGGATAATGCACTATAAAAAAAGTCAAGTAAGAAATATTCGCTCGCCATTAAAAAAAATTGGAATAATTGATATGGATTGAATGACACGAGGCGATTTTTTTATCAATCTTTCCATTTACAGACGAGTTATGTGTGATATTGATTGAGTCTTATTCCACATTTGGAGACGATAGCTCCCAAGAAAACATAATCTTTTTATTCATGACCACTACATTGATAAAGGATGCTTAATCCAATAAGATGAACAGCTTGTTATACTCGAAGTTAACACCATATGACAATACATACATTAATAAGGTCTTGTTACAACTTGCAGGTAGATATGCATTTTAGTGTTTCCTTCTATGATTTGTAAACAACACTAGGAGAGTAGGTAAAACAACAACAAAATCCGTGTTCGCTCATTTTTGTAATTTTCTACAATATTTATATTTATATATATATATAGATTAATAGTATTGCAATCTTTTTACACGGGACACAGACGTGTCTTTTTATTATGTCAAGTGTAATATTGTGTCTCTAAGTTATAATCGTACTTCAATCGTTCTTGCCATTACATATCTGCCTACTATAAATGTTTAGAATTAAACTTAATACAAACATTCGGATTTCAAGACAGTAGTGTCTCCACAAAGGTACAAATGGTAGTAATGTGTCTATGTCTATGCTATTCTACTTACATATTTATTTGATATGTCATAAGACGGGGAAAAGTCTTTGACATTCTCTCCAGTATATGTGTATATTGGCGGAAGAACCAGAGTACTTTTATTCCTTATTATGAACAGACGTTAATTGACAGATATTTTGCAAAATTTGGCTTGACGAGATATATCAATCAATGCACGTGTTGACCTTAAATCAGTTGGCTCAACTAAAATACAGACATTTGGTGTATGGAATCCCTATCCTATGCCGTATTAAATAATTCCACTTATATTAACAATATATATATATATATATATATATATATATATATATATATATATATATATATATATATATATAGGATCTTGCAACGAGTTGTCATATCATACCATATGTTATTAAACGAGTTTAGGAATTTTGTTAGTAAGCGAGCCTTTTATCACATGCTTTTAAATGAGCAAATTAAATAAATATTTACGCAAACATAATGATAAATCCCGAATGTTGTTTACATTTCATGACGTCATTTGACGTTGAACCGTCATTTCAGCCTAATAACAAAATGTGATTGGTCAATAAATGAAAAATAAGCCAATGAAAACGCTTAAGTATATTACACATGCGTAAGATAAAGATATATGAAATGGTTATATTACATGGATAACAGGGTATGACATGTGATAAAAGTTTATGATGTTCATGTATAGTTATAATATTAAACGTGCATAAGTGTACGAATGTCAGGTGTACGAATCGTAATGTTAACAATCCGTTATAACTTATTTCTAAAGTATGTACCACGTTAATATTACTCGATTCATATGCTGAGCCATATAATTTAAAACGAACATGAACAGACAAAACGGAATGTGACCTGCTTTCATTTACGATACTGTGGGGGATAACTTCAGCATTATCACTTAGTCAGAAACGAAAGTTGACATTTACAGACTCGAATGATATTTTTCTGAGCAGATTTACTGCGGCAATAACAAGAAAAACAAGAACCATCTGAACAATAGGGAACAGTGTTTTAAGAGCTTTGCTGAATGTCGAAGTATGTCAGAAAACAATACGGTTAATTTGCATTTTATGAAATGTTACAAATGTCAACATGTTTCTGGAGATCGTACAATTCCCATCTCGAAAACGAATGTTTGTTTTTGTATATCAAATAAGCACAACATGTCAAAAATGGAGAATTGACAGGTGTTAAAGAGTGAGGAAAATATATCACGTTTGTGCATGAAATGCCAGTTTCAGTAGTACTTGTGTTACATGCATATTGGTCTAAACAGAAGCGTTTTCTGATAAATGCTCCTGCAAAAAATAGAGAGTTAAAATGAATATCGTGTAAATGAAACACAAGACTGAATATCTTATAAATGACGTTCTGGCTTTATCATTTTATTAAATCGGTGTCGTGCACTGCTTACGATATGTTTATGTGTGTAAATGGTAAAAAATAAAAGCTCACTGGTCTCTGGTAATACTTTACTGTTATCTATATTTCAGAAGAATTGCACACCGCACAAGTACTATATTTGCAAAATACTTATAATCAATAGAAAGGTCATCTGACCAAAGTCCAAAACACTCGATAGGTGTGAATAGTTCTGGTTACCGTTCCGAAAAATATCTCGTTTTAAAGATCTTATACCTCACTATTTTTGTTTGTCAGGATGCAAAATAATTTACGTCCGGTGTAGAGTTCATTTCATATCATTTTCTGGAGCAGTCATAATGAATAATTTTACATCGTTTCAATAAACCATACACAGTGTTTGTTCATCTGCTAGATCAATAGAATATCCTGCATGTTCAAACACGGCTTGAGTTCCAAGATTTGACAGCTGCTTTATCAACCTGTCAGTTTATCATGATGTCTTCTCGCTGATATCTTCTGATTTATTTAGAACGCTGCTGACAAACTACAATTACATACATTTTACGGCATCAAAATGGATGGAAAGTTTTCTCCTGCCTTAATTTATGTAAAAAACACATTTTAAAAAGTTTTCTTCCAACATTACGGTTTGAACACACGCATGTTAAATGAATACCCCAAATGGAAATAACTGAAAGTTTCAGCTGTTTTTTTTCTATAAAAAAAACATTTTGTACATAATTTTCATTGACTCTATTGACATCTATGCAGTTTTTTGTTTTCTTCTGTAAAACTATGCAGGTACCGATACTCCAAACGTTCACAAGATGTAAAGTTGTAGATCGGAATAGTTGTTACTGCAACTTTAACGTTTTTGGTATCATATTTAATGTTTCCAACGCAGAAATATTTTATGTAGTCAAGTGGATATTTTTACTATATTTTCAATTACAGGGATTGTTCCTAGTCTTTAAAATTAGAATGTTCAAAATTATTGTCAAAGAATTAACAAAGAATGAATGCATAATGTTTAAACCAGCAAATAACACTACTGATTAAAATTGGAAGAAACTATTGGTTCATTTATGTATAATTACCACTAGAAATCGGTAAAATAATAAAGCGTTTGTAACGCTTTTTCCACCGTCATTTTGAAAACACGTTGAGTGCTTATATGGCGTTTGTGTTCTACTGTTACTACTGAAGCCTTCGTGGCGCGATGGTAGAGCATTCAATTTTGCTACTAAAGGTCCCGGGGGAGGGCAATGAATGTTTTTCAACTTATTTTCTTGCTAATATAATTAGTTAAGACTATTCAAATATTATATATTTTTAGTCAATATATGTAATAACTTTTAAAAAACAAATTCCAAAATCTGTGTACAATTCCTTTAATTGGAATGAAATCATGCATTTCATCATGTCGCTTTCGATCAGTACCCTGTATTTGTTTCAAAATCCTGGATCTGTGTCTTTTTGCGCGAGTTTTCTGATGGAAACAAGAACAATCTTAAACAATGTGTTCACATTTGGTATAACTATTAACTTTGAAACGAAATAGTATATATATTGCTATAAACATGGAATTAATTAATGTTGTAATGGCGCACACATATAAAGAACAAAATAGTTGAAGACTTTAAATGAAATTAGCAATCTTAAACAAACATCATGTCAATGTTAAACGTAACGTATATTCATATGTTATATAAAAATAATAGGGGCCATTTTACGTTACGTTTTGTTCATTCTACTTTCTAAATCTGCCAAATGCGGACTGTACATGCTAATCATGACGACACCTTACACAGATGTATTTGAAGGAAGAACTTGAAAAACCACGTGTACAGATTTTGTATACATTTTTTTATTTCAAATATCCAAAAAGAAATAGTAATTATTGCGGTAAATATATTGCTATAAAAATGGAATTAACTTATGTTGTAATGATACACAAACATGAAACAAATTATGTGTGAAAACATGAAATAGAATTTGAAATTTAAAACAAACAACACGTCCATGTAAAACATAATATATAGGCATATGAATAACAGCACATTAATATAATAATGACAAGTTAACGTTTCGTTTATTTTTTACACTTACCAATGGCTCATTTCTTAACAACAAGAGGTCTAAGGTAGCGCTGAGTCGCTGGCCTAAGTTATTACATCTTTACGACTTTTATCATAATATTAATGTAAGCATATGCTAAAAGTTTACCTCTGACACTGTAAAGAATCAAACAAGATTGATGAAGTCGGGAAGAGGGTCACACAAGTAATATGTGTGAACATTATTTTGAAATCCAGAGAGTGGCTTCGGACAAAAATGTGTTTCATTGTTTCAATAAAGCTATGTAAGAAAAATTGCCTTGACCCTTTTGGCCATATCAACTTTTGAACATTTTACACTATTTCGAAATACAGTCAGGAGTTTCCCGCAATGCGATTTTTTCTTTCTTAAGCCAAACAAGAAAACCGTCCCGCACCATGACTGCAATGTGCAGTCAGCACAGGCTAATCAGGAACGAAACATTCCTATCGAAGGTATTTTCGGAAAAAGGAAGTATCTTCTCAGCGAAAATCCACTTTCGGCGGAAAGTGTCGTCCCTGATTAGCCTGTGCGGACTGCACAGGCTAATCTGGCTGTACACTTTACTCACATGCATTACGCCATGTTTCCCCGAGCGAGGCTTGCATTCACTTCTAACAAATTAACTCAAACCCGGCAAATTTCAGAAAAAATGTTTGTTGTGAGTCCTGACACTTATTTATATTTCTTAAAGTCTTAATCATAAGTACTGTCCATATCAAACATGAAACTGCTCGACACTATCACTTACACAGCATACATGTGAATTTTTGAAATATATTATTCGCGACCCATATCATACCTTGAATTTCGCAGCATGACATAAGCACTCGCAATCTCAAACAGTAAATGTCCTACAGTCTGATATATGCATTTCCAACATTAAACACAATCTTTCTTAGAGTCTTACCTAAGCGACTTATACATCAGCTGTTGTGTATTATCATGTCTTAACGTCTGATCTAAACACGTCCGTTATTCAAACATTGACTTTACTACAATCTGACATGGGCGCATCTGGCGTCTGATTAAATCACTATATAAAATTGCTTACAGTCTGACCTAAACTGTCAATTATCATACGCTGGTTACCTTGGAGATTCGTCTCCCGGAGTCGCCAGAATCAAGAGACTCTGTAGCGTCATCCAGCGTCGCCTCGGAATGAGCGTCGGACTGCACGCTACTCTGTTTGCTCATGGCGGCGAGCGTTTCCTTTTCGGGTTCTTCGATGATCTGCGTAATGTCTCGCGGTATATGCCGGTAACCAATCGCCCCCGTCGGCTCGCCGGAGCGGAGGTAGAAATGTTCCACGTTAGATTTGAATTGATATTCGCGTTGATCACGCTCCCCCATCGCGCCGACAGCGGCAAATGGCTGTTCCTGTTCCGCTGCTCGTATCCGCGCTTGTTCGGCTATTTCCAAAGACCTATATGGTGGAGGGACGTCGTCATAGGCTTCGGAGTCTTGATGTTGAGATTGCCTCTGCAAGATGATGATAGGCTTCGATGGATGAGCTTGACTAATGATGCTGCCAATAATATGGGGCTCGCTACTTAACTCTGGGATATCAGCCGCCGCCCCTGCTACATGCCGCTGCTGTCGCTGCAATGGTTTCTTCTGAGGTGAATCGGACAAATACAGGCTTTCGCGAACAAGTGACGAAAGAGCCTGATCTGAAATCTCCAAGCTCTCGTTGTCGTAGGCCCTTATCACTGTGGGCACGATATTGAACCGAAGGTCCTTCTTTGCTCGGGCTCCCTTGTCTGACCCTCTCGTTTCCGACCCAGCCTCCTCGGCAGTCGCTTCCTTGATCATCCTCCCCAGCACGGAGCTCGCGTACACGGCCTGGTCATCTTGGTAAGTGTTCGAGGCCGCCGCCGGTACGCTGGTCATTCTGTCAGTGGAAGACATGTCGCGTATCGGACAAGATTCCAAGCATATCTTTTGATTCCTCCAGCGAACGCTTTCTATAATGCCAGACGTTATAAATTCGATCGCATAACGGCACTGCGGCTGACGTCTTGAATCGTCCGCGTGTTTTCGGCCATCCGGAATGCCGCCTATATTAATGATCTTGCAGTCAATATCTGAAAATACCTCCCGCAAGTCTGATATCATCATCACTGCGTAAATTTCGTTAGTATTATGTTTACGAACGATAATTGGTGCCTCTCCCGTGGGCATGCGCATTAACGTCCGAACTTCAAAATCTGCGACAAGTTCGTCTTCCGTCACGATGAGACGAGCGTTGGTCACGTGGTTAGCCTCAACCGTAACGTCACTGTCCACCTGCCATGTGAACGTGTCTTCAAACGTCTCACCACGTGGCTTACACACGCGCAAATATCCGTCTGCACTCGCGCTCACTCCAAAATGGCCTATTTCAGGCGGAATCTTCAATTTGAAATTAGTGTTCCCCTTCAGTATAAACCCTCTCTGAATGGCGACCGCTGTTGCGGCCTTAGTTTGTCGTTGTGTGCGTAGTTTATAAACCTGATCCTTGTTAGTATTGTTAGTAAAGTCTGTCCGAAACAGCTCTACCTGCTTCCGCTCCCGAAAGCCGCCCTCCGCCTGGCCGGTCCGAAGCTGAAAGCGCGTCGTCTTGTGGTCGAACTCGAAGAAATTCCATGAAATATCGAAGGAGAAACAGTTTTTCTTGCTGCAGTCATACCACCGCATTTCCCGCCTGAGTTCCCGCCATGCGTACTCGGTGAAGACCTTTTCAAGGTCGACGATTGCCCCTCCCTCCATGGGCGGCGGGGGATGGCTACATAGCATGCTGTCAAACTCAACCCCTACGGTCATGAGATTCTGTGGGTCGGTTGCGGGGGCAGATCTACCTTATTCAACGCTAAACATCTGGTCGGGTCCTACAAAGGAAAAAAACACCTTGCTAGTGAAAATATTTCTATATCTATAACAAGATGAAATTAAAGATGTACCTGCATGTTTGACGATACTGTTTCAGCGAAGCAGCTCGTTTCTCAATCGGCATACCTCACTGATTATCATTGATAAAGGTAAAGGCAGCTTTGTTCCCGTCCTCTTTCTAATTTATCGAGAGGTTCGGGACAGGAACCACACACGAAACTGCCAGGTGCAACTTCAAACGCTGTGACGCTGGGAAAACCCCAAATGTAGTTATTTTTAGATTTGATCGAGAATGTAACCCGCCTCCCAGTTTCGCTGAATGTGTCAAGTTCCCTACGGGTACTACTTCCCCGTACCCCCAATTTTCTTTAATACCCAAATTGTGTCATACCCATTTTTTTCCGTACTCAATTTTTATCCTACCCAAATGTTTTTTCGTACCCAAATTGTTTTCAAATTTTGTTTATACCACCAATATTTTTGTTCGTACCCAATTTTTGTTCGTACCCAAATTGTTGTTTGCATATATTTTTCGTACCCAAAAAGTTTCGTACCCAATTTTTGTGTTGTACCCAAAATTTTTGTACCCACATACAGAATTGTGCTGATGTAGATAAACTTAAATTGATGCTTTTATATCCTTCCTCTTCAAAACCATCGTCACACCACTATTGTCAGTACTTTGATTACAAATATTTTCAAATGTACATCAATAAAATTAAATAAATTTTAGGACAGGGTAATCCACAAGTGTCAAATTACATGCCCTAGTGATTTCACTGACTATGGTGTGAGTAATTAAATACTGATATATTCTACTCAAAATTTGCTAAGGGTCACTTTTTATTTTGTTTCGCATTTGAAATACGCAATATTTTACAATTATTGATCTTATTTAGGCAAATTGAGTGTAATATATGTACATTTTATTTAAAACATTTAATACTAAAAAAAATATCAGTCTTTTCACTCGACCGATCACCACAAAGTGTGGATATCAGAATGTATATCAACGTATCTAAATAACCCTACTGCAAATGAATACAAATAGGCTGTCTCGCCGATGCGTTATAAGTTTATTGATAAATCGAAGTCAATAAAACATGGGCGTATATGTTCGTTATATCAATCCTGGACTAGCTCTCCCCAATTTCGTGTTTAGTTGAAGCCTGTTGGTGCCATCAACGTTTCAAGTGAGTGTGTGGACACTTAAAAATTCTGGGAAACAATGTGGGCGTCAACGTTATTGACCACCGTTTGGACGCTAACAACTATACAAACGGAAATTTTGCCTACACCTTTATCTCATAGCTGCGGATGGCTATCCCCACTGATCAAAGGGATGTGACGTGTGTAAACTATTAGTTTCTATGTTAATAACATAATTAAGAATTATAATGAATTAAATTGTGTACTCGATGTTTGTTACCCGCTATAATGCCTTCATTCATAAGCTAAATAAGTTGTGCTTAAAGAATATGTGCACATGATGTTTTTAGCTAGCGTAACATGTATTATGCTGTACATGCGTCAGTAAATATGATTTTTTAGGATTTTGTTTTTCTTTAATCTCTTCACCAATAGATTAATCATACATCTACGGGATGTTTGCGGATATTTTTATGGTATTTACAAAATGCCATTCAAAAGACAATTATTTAAGTTTGTATAGAATAAAATTCCAATTCAATTTAGTGTACTGGGATTTTAACTGTAATTATTTGCATAAGCAACCATGTTGCTTACACTCCGGAATTTTATTTTCATTAATTTACTTCCAAAAAACATTAACCATCATACCATCATTCTATGTTTTGTTTTGAAAAGATATAAAATTATGTATAAAGGCATTATTACATCGCCACATAGTTCAAAGGGCTGAAACGGCAGTCATCTTCGACGCCATCATTTGGATTTTTCATCAGAAACATATACCCAAACAAAACATACTTTAACATTTGCTGTACACAAGAAGCCCAGGTATATGTACTATACTGCCGGACTAACAAAATGAAACCATTTGATTGATCATTTTGACAAATCTATATAAAAATACCTTTAAAAATCTTAATGTCTTAACACATAATTTATGTATGAATAATGTGTTTATTGTAAAATATAAAATTATAACTGTGAGAATTATTGTTTACTATACAAGTGTACCTTTGTGATAAAGTTGTTTACTATAGTTTACTATAAATCTGTGTCTTTGTGAAAAATATTCATAATTTTATCAAAATGTGTACTTTAGTGATTTAGATATTAACGCTATACTATGAATATGTGCTTTGGTGAGTAAGGTCATTTGTATTAATTTTTATATAGGTGTGTACCTTTGTGAAACAGTTGTAAATGATTTAATTTAGATATTTGTATGTGTTATGGTTTAATATAAATGTTCGTTTTTGTAAATAAGGGTCTTTATTAAATATAAATATGTACCTTTGTAGCTAAGGTCTTCATGGTTAATATCAAAGTACACCGTGATAAAACCTTAGTGTATTTGGATTGTAATTTATGAATTACGACTGTGTGAATATATACATGCCTATTGATATATGTTTTAATTTGAATTATAAAATAAAATTCGTATGTACGTATACTGATTTTATAAACAGACACATCAACAACACGTATTATATAAGAAATCCCTTATTATAATTTCATAAAAAACAAACTTGTGTTAAAATGTTACCAGGGAAGAGACTGTCCATTAATTCAAGCGATTGCTTAGTCTGAAATCTCTGTTATAATTCAATATCCACCAATCCCAATGGCCATGCGCTATAGCTCCATCGATTTTTCCAGAAACATTTCACAAAGTTCAATTTTAAGTAACACATATGAGCTCCCCCTCAGAGACATTTAATAAATATTTCTCTCAGACGATGCAGTCAATTTGTATACGAACGACCTCTCCATTAGCAGTAGGTTTTATGATGGATACTGATAGACGCTACTTCCGCATTTGCAGGATGACGAGCTCGTTGGCCTATAATTTTCAAACAGATGCGTACAAGGGCTACTGACATAAAAGACCTGCATTTTAAGTTTGGTTTTGAGTAGTTTTGGGATTAGCAAGATAACGTTAACATGAATATATTTGTATATGGTTTTAAACAGCTCGTGTTCGATTGAATGACCCTTAATTGGCACAATGAAATTGGAATCTCATCGCTCAGCGAGCATACCTGCATTTTAAGTCGTTGTTAAACCCTGTTAATTATTTAGCAATTTACCTGTCCCTTAAGTTTAGACGATTTTAAGATGTTCCAACAGAGAAACTATGTATCCACTGTAAAACACTCTTTGACCTGCACACATCGTTGAAAAAGAGTTCGATGCATACTACTAATGCACACATTATAGCGAAAAAGTATGATTGATAGTGGTCAATCATTCATTATCTTGGTAAAAAACTAATAATGTTATATATTTTCAAAATTGCCTTTAAATAATATAATTATTAAATGAAATAAGGAATTGAAGTTGTTTAATTTATAAGCATGCCATTTTTATAACATGAACTTATTATTGAGGTCAAGTATTGCAAAGCTGCTCTGACTTTGGTCCACTGGCATGAATTAACACAATCAATTCGGTTAAACCTAGTTTAGTTGGAAAAAAAATGACCAATAAGTGTACATGACAAGTGCACAACGTGAGTTCATTTAAACTCATTTGATAGTTAAACCTGGCTTTCATGGTAGACTTTAACTGGTAAACATTTGCGTAAAATACATAAAAAAAGCTCTCGAACGTCTATGTCACATTCGTATGCAAATTTTTTCATCGCAATTCTGTAGAATTATTTGTATATGTTATGTTGATTCGCCTTTATTTCAAGTGGCGCGTATTAAGTCCATTGCATCCACCATCTCTCATGATGAAATTTTGCATCGATCAAAGCAACAGCAATGCGAAAGGTTTCGTGGTATGTCATCCTTAAAACAATTAAACACCTTGTTATAAAAACGTTGACTTTAATCAGAAAAGAGGACACAAGTTACGATTAAATGTATTCATTCCTATAAAAAGGGTGCTCCGATCGCCACCATTCAATAAAAAATGAATTTTTTCTTTCTATAGGACTGTTACTTTAGTTATCTGACGATCAAATTTGTTTGCACATTAGCTATATGACTATTGCTCTGAAAAATATGGGCTGTATGTTTGTGCGTAGTTTTTTACCTCAGATTAGCCTGTGCAGTTCTCTCAGCCCTTTTAGGTGGCGACGATTTCCGCTTTAATGTTTTTCCGTTTAAAAGTCGTCTCTCCTTAGCGGAATTCCAATTAAAGATGACTGTTTCTTAACTGATTAGCCTGTGAGGACATCACAGGCTAATTTAGGACAACATTACGATAATGCATCAAGCTCCTTGGCCCGAAAACAAGACTCATATAGAAACTTTCTAAACGCGAGAAGTATCAAAGTAACCTTTCCACAGATTTTGGTATGTTATGAAGTTTGTCATTAAATGATTTAAATTTTGATAGCTGTAAACATCGGAACTACTAAATGCAAGTATAAAACAAATATAAAATTAAATAAATAAATATTACAAGTAATCCAAACACAGGGTCAAACCACTGTCCCTTCGAGTAAATGTTAAGCGCTAAAACCCCTCGGTCATCCCTGCTGATATAGTATCGGAAGTATTTTATATTTTATGTAAGTTATCCTGGTAATGTCACAACATATAATTGTTATTACAGAACTTTCCAAATCATACAATCGTTTCGCGTGTGTAATGCTTTATAATTTCATTTTTTAATCGTCAAAAGATGAAAATAATGGATATTTTAGAGCATTATAAATGTTCAGTGTTACTATTTCCTTGCAAAAACATAGCTGTAAGGAATTTTTGCATATCTGAAACAATTGTTGTTCAATTTTGTCAATTTATCAAAACGTGTAAGGGTTTCTTTAAATGCCTCAGATAAATGTATGATTGAACAAGTTACCAAATTTTCCTCTTTAAATCCTATAAGACAGAATGAGTGAACTATTATCTCATGATTTGGTGAAAATGTCCTAAAAATTCTCCCAAATTCATGTGTCTATTGAGAATGCGATATCATCTGTTTTCCATATTGGAGCGACTCGGAGATAATTCAAGAATGCCAACAAGCCAAACGGGGAGCGGCTGTCTTAACCACCTTACATGTTCAACGTATTTTCAGAGTACTTGTGAAATACATAACTTTTGTCTTTGATTTGCAAAACGTTAAGTCCGCTCATGCTAATGTGGGACGATAGCATATCCCTATATTGGAATTTCTTTTTTGAAGTAATGCAGTGAAGCCATAGTACAGAATTTAACAAGCTTAAATACTTGTTATGCCTAAAGTAAATATACTTGGCAATTTTGGTTTTTTGTAACAAAAGATGACGAAACAAGCTGCATGTATCCTAATAATAATACTTTTCTTATGTTTTAGTACCGATAACGAGGCTTTGTATCCGATTATATGTATCCGTTATATCCGATTTCTCATGGGTGTAATTTTAGCATTGTAACTAAGTTACCCAGAAAATTCTTCCTTTGAAGACTTTAATGACATTTTGATGCCCCAAGAGCATTTGTTTACTGTGGATCATTACAAATCATTAGTCGAGATGAGTGGATGAACTCGTATAGGGTAGGTTCAAAAACTGTGCCTAATATTCGTGATACATGCACCATCTAGTATCGATATAGGAGCATAATTAATAGCTATATTTACATTGATAAATCATTCAATTATAGAGACTAATCCATTCTTCTTGAAATTGCTTCGTTTATTGTATACCACATTGTCCTTGTATTTCCAAATACAAAATATTCGGCATGTGCCTGATTTTGCTATATTAATATAGGCCAAGCATTACTTAATAAATACTCACTTTAAACATGAAATGGCCTATGGACATGGACACTGCAATTTTCATTTTCCAAACACTACCACTGTCATTTACAAAACGTTGTTTCTGCAATTTACAATACAAAGCAACTTACATTCATAAAATACGGCAAACATCATTAACAAGACTGCCAATGTCATTCAAAAGACCCTGCAACTTTAATGTGTAAGACAATGTAACTGTCATTTAAAATACCCTGCAATTGTAATACACAATACCATGTACAGGACACTTCAACTGTCATTTACATACAATACCCTGCAACTGTCATTTTCATATCAATAAGTAATAAATAGTGTAGCTAGTACACGAGCGAGTGGATTACAACTTACCAACAGCTACCTATATATCTATGTTTACAAAGATAATGCTTTACATTTCAGAATTTTCATAAGATTTCGTTTTTGACATCTCTTACAATTTGACATGCATTAATCCAGAGGAGCGTGCACTTTTCCAGAAACATTAATGAAAATAAGAGTCCAAGTAAGAAATAAAAGCCCGCCATCAGAAATAATGAAAATCTATTAGTTGACACAAGACAGTCGAGTTTTATCAGTCCAATCTCTCTATTTGCAGACGGGTTATTTAGGGACTTTGATAGAGTCTGGTTCTTAATGTTGACATGATAGCTTGCGAGTAAAAAGTTGGCTACTATTTACAAAAGATTGATCGTGGATGCCTAATCCGAATATAATTAACGTCCTGTTAAGCTAACCTTTATTCAATGCATATATTAAGACACTCGTGATATAAGTTCATCCTTTAGGCAAGCATTGCTTAGTTTCCTTCTGTGAAGTTTAAACGACGCTAGAAGAGGATATAGGACAACAATATAATCCATTTGGGCCGTTGTTTGTAATTCGTGTTCAACCTGTCTTCTATCCATTTAGAAACTCATCGAATTAGATAAATCAGTTCGACGATTCGAGCAGGCTGCGGTCATATCAAAGTACCGAGAGATGCTATATATATTGATATATAGATTTATATATATATTATGGTTTCACATACATGTACATGTTAATGGAATGCAAAATATATTAGTTTATCCAGTTGTCATTACATCACTTCTTTAACATTATCTACACACTTCCTTGAAAGTATACTACAATTGTCACGAGATGTATTCTGAACAATGCCGGTTGTGTAAATTAATGTGTGCTGACATATCACCAATGTTTAGTTGCCTTATTTAGTATTTACACGAGAATATTGGATTAAAGGCGTGTCTTTCCTATTTGTTAGAGTGCAATATTTCTATCTTGTTTGTCCTGTAAGTTAAATCGTTCTCTTTGAATGTCTTGAATAAAAAGTTATTACAAAACCTTCTGATTTCAAGACAGTAACGGTACCATGGACGTTACAATGAATACATACATGCACAGAAATTTGAGGAGTAATGTGCATATGTCTATGATATACAATGAATGAATTAATCCCTCATTATTTCTTACACGGGAAAAAGTCTTGAACATGCTCTCCAATAAACATGTTTATTGTGGTAGAACCAGAGTCCTTTTATTTCTAATTATATACAGACATTGAACGATAGCAAGCCGAACAAGGCTTAACGAGATAATTCAAAGAACTCAAATTAAAATCACCTTTCATTACTGATGTAAAAACCCTTTCAATCTTTATTGATACATTTTATTATTAACACGTTTTGTATACAATGTATAGTGTACAAGTATATTTGTAACATTAAACTGTGCCCGTCGCATGCAAAACTCTTAATGTTAATCATCCGTTATAATTTATTGCTATAATTTGTACCATGTTCATATTCAGAGGCATAGTATTAAGAGCGAAACACGAAATAAGACTTGCATACATTTACGATTCCTTATGTGTTTAACGTCAACATGATCTGACAAATGAAAATTGTCATTTCAAGACTCGAATGACATTTATGGCAAAATGCCCGTCTGAATTTTATTACAAACCAATATTTCAATAAATAAGAACCATCTGACAAGCAGATGTAGAGCTTTTGAAGAACTTTGTTGAATGTCAAAGTATGTCCTAAATTACTCCGGTTAAATGGTATTTTGTAGCGAACTGTCAAGGTGGTCTTTTACGGATCGTAATATTGTCATCTCAAAAATG
The DNA here is from genome assembly GCF_020536995.1 of Dreissena polymorpha. NCBI lineage: Eukaryota > Metazoa > Mollusca > Bivalvia > Myida > Dreissenidae > Dreissena > Dreissena polymorpha. The sequence continues at coordinate 91,478,842 of NC_068360.1, forward strand.
GACCGAATTAGTACAAAGTGCAACAACTGGAGAATGACAAGAAATAAAGACGAAACTATATCTGCTATTGGGCGTAATGCCGGGTTTCAGTAATATGTGTGCCACATGCATATCTTGAGTGTTCTTCATACATACTAACTTAAAATAAATACAATGTGAATTGAACTAAATTTACTTTCCTATTGCCAAAAATTTCTAGAACTGCTTTTTAAAAGTAATTATATTTAGTCTAGTTCATCATAATTATATATTAAACGTATAATGATCGACCTGATAGAGGGAAAGACATGTATACTGTCAACTAGCTGTGTATTATGTTTTATAACCATTCCATACAATATTAAACTAGAAGCATACAGTATTCAAGTTGTTATATTTATGTTAACATCTAATTCAGTTTTCGTTAAATTAACTTTGAACAGAAAAATATGGATATATGTTTGGATTTGTGATTATGATCATTTTTCTCTAGACTTAAAAAGACGGCCTCGTGTAAGCATTCTGCTGGTTACTGGTACCACTCGAGAAACGACAGTGAAATAACTAGCACTGGGGTCACACCTTGACATACAAACGTTTCTTGTTCCAGATATATGACATGTGGTGTCTAGAACTCTATAAAGCTGGTATCTCGGGCGCTATTGATTTTCTTGACAAGCAGATAAGATGTTAAACATGTTCGCCTTGTATTACTGACTTTGGACGCAAAGTGATGTTAGTTATAAGTGAATAAATTCAATACACATTACGTATCAGTTATCATCTTGCATTGCTTGGTATTTGTGTTATTTTGTATTTGCATTACGTTTACTTAGTGTATGCTTCGTAAACATAATACAATTAAAATATATTAAGGAAATTATCGTTTATTGTAGTTCGTCACGTTGTTCTGTATTGAAAGGCCATTTATCAAAAAAGCATTTAAACTAAAAAATATTACCCTTATATTTGTTTTGTTGGAATGTGATGTATAAAATTGATTTGTTTTTGTTAGATATATATGTGTTTGTCAATAATATTTTTTTAATGAAAGAACATACATTCAAATTGAATTTAACAAACAATATTTTGAAATTTGGCTGTTTTTTGTGTGTGGCAATTTGTACATATTCATACTGTCTGTTTCGCAAAATACTTACTTGAATACAAATGGAGTTATTATTGTAACGTATTTTTATAGTTTTGCATAGTACGTCAATGTAAACAAATTAAATATTTTGCATGTTTTGCAAAGTTAATGATAACATACTGAAAAGCAAGCGTTTTGTTTTGTTGTGTATGTCCATGAGTTCGTCCATCGTCATATCGGATAATCGGAGTCTGCTGTGCATTATTGTGTTTGTCATTCGTATTATTTGCACATCTTCTATATGTGGATTTGCAAACATTCCAAGAATTACATCACGAGGATTTATCGTCCTGTATTGGCTTGTTGTATTGTTAGGGCACCCTTATAACTACAAAACATACTTAGACACAAATCTAGATACGTTAAATGCATTGTGAATTGCTGCATAATAAACGCACCTAACGTGTTCAGTTGATCTTCCATAGCCTTTCATAACGTATTCCCATTTTCTAAGATAGATCGCGGTCGTTTAAATGGTTTATGTTGGACATAATACATAGATGGTGATGTGAGATACTTATCTCATATAATATTTTTCTTATTTATGCAAATGAAATAAAATGAACAAACGTATTCGTGAAATGTTATTTTTGCTAATATAACTGCATCGGGATCTCATTACATGAAAACGTGGGTCTTTTAATAAACATTGTATAAGCTTCACTTTTTATGTAAAATCAATGACCGACAAAGTTAATGCTTTTACGTTTTTATATGTTAATAAAAATAAACAATTAATATTAAAATATCGATATAAAATACAGCAAGAAACGAATTAAGATGGTAAACAACATCTTAAAATACTTCGCGTCAATATTAAAAATTAGAACTGATGTGTTCTCACAAATGTTTAAATTGTCTCCACTCGCTATAAAAATATTAAATTTTGAAGCGATGTGTTTAATTTTACAAATGTAACTTTTGCGTGTCATTTGAAATTAGCACACACATGCAAAGCTATTACTTGGACCCATACTGCGCATAAAAAAACTGTTTCATGATTAATCAGGATTTATAAATCATCAAATGCATATAATTCAACGGGATGTATGACAAATGCTTGTTCATGAGAACCAAAAGTAAGTTTAAGCATACTGTTTAAGATAGTTAACTCCATATATCAAAGGCAACTCCTTCTGGCTTTTTATTTGAAGAAACAATTGATGTACAAAGATGTCTATAAAAATTGACGTTTGTAATTATCGTATGTGTTTCTATAAGGGCATCCATAAAACCGAGTTGTACCTTACTTGTACAATGTATAACATTAAATCTCAACTTAAACGGGTGACACGTAAATCTATCTTAATGATAGACACTATACGTAGATTCGACACGTATTCCCGATGGGAGGCCCTTAACATAAAGAGTGTTAAATATAATGTGACTGTCTTACATTAAGGCGCAATATAATCACTCAAGCTTACATTGCTTATATACATATACACTTTTATAAGCGCTTATATTGTTGGCAATAGAATAAAACACGTCCGTTTTACTGTGTGCTGTGACGTCGAAATTATATTGTATGATCTCTGTATTCTCTAGCACTTTTCAAAAGACATCACACGTGTATACTGATGTATGCTAAACCTTAATTTATTTGTGCAATTAAGTTAAATTTTCCGAGAGCACTGTTTTGACGAGATACACAAACAGCAAAAATGACAACGTTGCTAACGAGAGCAACACGATGTTGGAATCAAATCGGAGATGTTGATGACTTTGATTTTTATCATTAATATAAATATTTACGAAAATGAAGGGTCTGTCGTAATAAGCTTTAAGTCAATTAAAAACCGTCCGATTCTTAGTAAACATATTATTAGGAGGTTTTTTTTAAATGTCGTTATGCTACGTCATAGAACTATTAATCAACTGAAAGTTCACATGCAACCATGTGCAACGTTTAATCTTAGCAGTATACACAAACGAAACCACTGGATGATAAAGCATCACATAATCCAGAATCATTCAAACAACAGTTAAGTGTATTGTTTATACAAAAGTAACCTAATTGTATTACATTTAAACAATTAAGTCATTACATAAACACGTTCGAGATGTGTATGTCGGTTCAGAGAGTGAATGCCTCTTTAATACGTACCATTGTAATCCAAGGAACAAGCGAAGCTCTTTAATTGAATGTCACACGTTTGAATGCCCCAGCACTGCACACAACATTTCAAATATATTCCAAGCACGATGTACATTGAGAGAATAATTTTAAGTTGCAACGATTCACGAAATCCAATAAATTACTGCTAATAGACTCTACAGCATAATACATTACATATTGAATACAATCGTAAGGTTTTAAAACTGACCAGTCTGCGAACTTATGGATATCGCAATAATTTAGTTGTAATTGTTCACGTAAGAACACGTTAAATATATTAGATGTTCGTAGTAACGGTCGCTTTACCATAGAAATGACAGTTGGTAGCGATGTTCATAGGCAAGGTCTATGCAAATACAAACGACCTTGGTGAAGAACAGTGTTTGTTTACTATGAGCCAGACAATATCAATTTGCATACATTAAGTAATCAATGTTATATGCAAAGCCAAATAACAACCGTAGTTCAGTTTCCTGTGTATGATTGCTTTTGCCGGTGCAGTTACTCTCGTTCAGAAGAACGCGACATAGGTACCAATGTACGCAATCTGCACACATATTTGTGATATTTTGTTATTGTTTTTATTTATTTTCAGTCGGCGTACTGCATAAAAAAAATTTCATACATGCATTTTAAGATCTATTGTTAACATGTTTTTACATTGAGCAACACAATTATACAAAACCCTTAATCACCGCATATTTCCACGTGTGGGCATTGGACATTGGATATGGGGATAGAAAATGGTGAGTTGGATATGAGGGAGAAATGGTAAGTTCGATATGGGAGAGCAAATGGTGAGTTGGATATGGGGAGAACAAATGGTGAGTTCGATATGGAAAGAGCAAATGGTGAATTGGATATGGGGAGAGCAAATGGCGAGTTGGATATGGGGAGAGCAAATTGTGAGTCGGATATGGGGATAGAAAGTGGTGAGTCGGATATAGGGAATGCAAATGGCGAGTCGGATATGGGGAAAGAAAATGGTGAGTCTGATTAGGGGATTGATAATGGTGAGTCAGATATGGTGAAAGCAAATGATGAGTCGGAAGGAGAAAGCAAATGGCGAGTTGGATATGGTGAGAGCAAATGGTGTGTTGGTTATGAGGAGAGTAAATGGTGAGTTGGATATGGGGATAGAAAATGGTGAGTTGGATATGAGAGAGAAAATTGTGGGTTCGATATGGGGAGAGCAAATGTTGAGTTGGATATGGGAGAGCAGATGGTGAGTTGGATATGGGGAGAGCAAATGGCGAGTCGGATATGGGGATAGAAAATGGTGTGTTGGATATGATAGAGAAAATGGTGAGTTTGATATGGGAAAGCCAATGGTGAGCTGGATATGGGGAGAGCAAATGGCGAGTTGGATAAGAGAGAGCAAATGATGAGTTCGATATGGGGAGAGCAAATGGTGAGTTGGATATGGGGAGAGCAAATGGCGGGTTGTATATGGGGAGAGCAAATGGCAAGTTCGATATGGAAGAGCAGTCGGTTATGCTGTCTAATGGTAATATTATTTGCCTTCAAGCAGTCTAGTTAACGGAATGTCTGACTACATCACGGAGTTTGACACTCTTTGTTATCTCGTTTGTAATTTTATATACAGTACGTGTAATATTTTCTTTCAGCTTATCTAACCATGGTTAATTGAAACTTTGTCCGACGCAACAGTGTATGTTTATCAGCCACATTATTCCAACAGAAGTGTGCCAATACCCCAATACCATGTTACTTTATGAAAGCTGGCTAGAAAATAAGAATTATATCCGAGATTTTAGAAAGGGTTTACAAGGGAATAAAAAGCTATTCCTGAATGAGAAAATTTGGTACTTCGTATTTGATGATGAGCCAATGCGATAAACTGCACCACCATTATGTAAGGTAAATGATATTGCGCCAATAATATATCCATCGCCTTCACGGAAGCAAATGCTTTATTATGTATGCGTTTTTTCGTAGTTTTCCTTGCGGACAATTTCGACAAATGCGCAATGTTAAACATATTAAACAACGACCTGTCATTTATATTTAATGCTTCGTATGTTTTATCCAACTCAAACTAATGTATTGATTACATCGCGATAAATATACAGTGCAACTGAAATACCTTATTTCCACGAAGTTTTGATGACGGCACAGAGAAGATAATACAAGAAGCTGTTACTGTATATACTTTGATAGACGTTATTACGCGCCAATATTGTCACTGCAGAGGAAACATGCAATTGTTTGATAAGAGTCTACTTGTTATGCTATCGGAATTTGTTTTAGACGCAACCATAATAGGCTGCTTCGTAAGAAATTATAATTAAGACGAGAGAAAATTACAACTTTCGAAGTGCTACATTAATCTTCGAGGCACTACGTATATTGCCTGTTAAGCACGTTTGGGGAATGATGACTATATATTACATTAAAAGGCATTAAGCGTTACCCTTCGATTTGGTATTTTTTACGTATATTGGGTAAAACTACGTCTTTGGCAGTGTCTGGCGAGCTGGGTCGTTGTCCTTTAGAGTGTATTAAAAAGATGCGTATCATTAAATTTTGGTTCAAAATTAAGCAGAAACCAGATTCCTTACTTAATAAATTGTTGCTAGATTTCGATGATGTTAATTCGCATATAACTAACTGGGGTATTAAACTCAAGATATTGCTCCAGGATTTAGGATTGCCTTTTTTGTATTAAAAATCTGATATAACCACTAGAGATGTTAATTGTATTTGTCAGCGTATAAAGGATATCAGTTTACAAACATGGGAGTAATATTGATAACTTGCCTAAACTTGGTACGTATCGTTTATTCAAATCAAATTTTGATTTTGAAAACTATTTAGATATTGTGGTAAACGATAGGGATAGAATTTGTTTGACTAGACTTCGCTGTGCACACTCACTATTCATTGAAGAAGGTAGATATAGAAATATTCCAAGAAATGAACGAGTGTGTACAAGATGTAATATGGGTGTAATTGAGAATAAATACCTTTTTTTTTTTTTTGTCCATTGTATAGAGATTTAAGAAAACTATTGTTACATAAATATTATCTACGCTGATCTTCTATTATAAAATTAAAGCAACTGATGTCTACTTCGAATAAAAAAACATTAATTAACTTGGCTAAATTTACTAGAATGGCATTTAATTTAAGATCTAGTCACAATTAGTATTATGTATGTATAAATGTATATTGTTTATTGTTGTTTTGTGTTTTTGTCAACATTCGCACAACCATTAATCATTATTTCATGTCCATCATATACACCATACTTTTCATCACAATTGTTGTATATGCATTTATTCACACCGTCATTACATGTATTATGTATGTTGTTTGGCTATGTACAAATGTATTTGCCAATAAAATTGACTTGACTTGACTTGGTAAACCGTTGAGGTTTTTTAATATCACATGACAATAATGGATATCAAATTTTAAGTATTGTGACGACACAAAACATTTTTGGAAAGTTAATCAAATGTAAAAAATGACTCTATAAGTTCACACTTACTATTATAAATTTGAGTAAATTTGTTTATTACATAACTGCAATGGCTAGTTTACAAATATGGTGTTGACCATGACTAATTAACGTTTGCATTTGAAATACCTGTTTTTATTATCATCAATCTAAAGGGTAATGCACTCAGACATATAAATCAAAATGAATAGGCAAGTAAAAAAATACGCGCTACAAGAAATGGAACAGTGGATGTGTATTGTCTGACATGAGGAAGTCGAATTTTATACCATAATCATTCCATTTGCAGAAAAGTTATTCGAGATATTAATTGAGTCTAATGCCACATTTGGAGAGATAGCTCCCGAGAAAACTTTAGCTTTTCATTTATGACCACTATATTGATGAAGGATTTTTAATCCAATAAGATAAACATATTGTTATACTCGAATTAAACAATAGAGAAAATACATGTACTAAGACGGTCTGGTCAAAACTTGAAGGTAGGTAAGCATAACTTTGTTTTCTTCTGTGATTCCTAAACAACACTAGGAGAGGAGGTAAAACAACAACAAAATCCGTGTGCGCTCATTTTTATAATTGTATACAATTCATATAGATTTATGGTATTGCAATATTTTTTCACGGGATAAAGGCGTGTCATTCTTATTTGGTCAAGTGCAATATTATGTCTCTAAGTTATCATCGTACTTCAATCGTTTTTGACATAACATATCTGCCAACTATGAATGTTAAGAATAACACGTAATACAAACACTCTGATTTCAATACAGTTACCTTTCCATCAAGGTAAACAAATGAATACATAAATGCACGAAAATAATGGGAGTAATGTGTCTATGTCTATGCTACTCTTCTCAGATAGGAAATGATCTCTAATTATTTCTAAGACGGGAAAAAGACTTTGGGATCCTCTCCAATATATGTATGTATTGGGGGCAGAACCAGGGTTCTTTCATTCCTAATTAGATACAGACCGTCATTGACAGATAGCTAGCAAAACTGGGCTTGACTATATAAATCAATGCACGTGATGAACTTTAAAAAGTTGGCTCAACTTAAATACAGACATTTGGTGTGTCAAATCCGTATTTTATGCCGTTAATAAATAATTTCACTTATATTAAATGGTATATAAATAGTGCACATGTATCTAGTTATAAAATTGAACGTGCATAATCAGAAGCACAAATCGTTATGTAAATTATCCGTTATAACTTATTTCTAAAATAAGGAACCACGCTTATATTACTCGATTCGTATGTTGAGACATAGAATTTAGAGCGAATATAACAGGAGAAAACGGAATGTGATCTGCTTACATTTACGATTTTGAGGCGGTGGGGGTATAACTTCAGCATTCTCACTTAGTTAGAAACGAAAGTTGTCATTTAAAGACTCGAATGACATTTGAATGAAAAAACAATAACACTTGTGTATTTCATAACAAACCTTTCGTTCCGATGAGCAGATTAACCAGATTAACTGTGAAAATAAATCAAAGCGCTGAAGGCACTGTTGTTCGCTACTGCATTATCTAAGACGCAACTAAGTTTTCAAAATTATGTTACAGCTTTTTATATCGCAAGTTTGAAATGAACACAACCCATTCAAATTTATAAAGAGTGTGTCTTAAAGCACAGGTATAGATGTGTGTGCACTGTTTATCCTCATATTTATGTTAAAGATATAACTTATACAAAATAACAACATGTCTCTTTTCTTCGCAATTGGTTGCTGCACTGGCAATCATCTTTAGAATTTTTATTGTCTTGCTAAAGAATAACCATAAAATCATGTTAATGTTGCGTTATGTGTATCTAAGATTTTATATGTTTCCTTTTAATTACTGAGCAACAACTTTTCCGACAAGACATACTTTTAATGCACCATGCCTTGTTGTGAGCCGGAATTGAATCATTTCCTAGGTCTATTTGATCCACAGTCGCCAATTGGTAGTCTATGTTTTATTGGATTAAGTTGTTCAAGCTTTGAAAAAGCTAGTCGCCCTGCTGTTAAGCCCAACTGTAACCAACTTTTGAAATAGAGTTTCCTGAGCGTAAATCTACTGACCCCAGGCTAACAGGCAACCACTAAACATGTAAGTTATTCATGATGTATGATCTAATAGTGTATTAAACTCATTCGATGTGTAAGTCTGAAGACATTTAAGGAACCTTTTCACGTTTTGGTAAATTGACAAAATTAAACGATTTAATAATTTGTAGAGTTCTGTTGTTAGCGTTATATTTGTTCATACTACGAGGATTGCTTATATATAGTATAAAATACATATCTCCTTGTACGAGCACGGATGGCCGAGTGGTCTTAACGATAAACTTTTTTCCAGGGGTCAGTGGTTCGAGCCTAGTTGAGGGTAACTTTGTTTTTTTTAATTGTATTCTTTTTTTAATGGAGCTTTTAAGATGCAGTGTTTACATTTATCAAAAGTAAGCATTTAATGTCAAACTGTGAAAAGGTCCCTTTTAAATATTTACTAAAAAAATGACAAACGGTAAAAACTCGTTGGTTGTTTATTTGACTTAACAGTGATTTTGTGTATTTTTGTTGGCAGCGAGGTTACTTTGAAGTTATTATCACTTTTATCCTTTTTTTTCAAATCATAAATATAAAATATAATTTAAGCTTCATTTTGGGAAAATGCCATAAAATCAGAAAGTGTCGTCCTTGATAAGCTTGTGCGCATTTCACAGGCTCATCAGTGTGCACATGCTAATCCGGACACTTCTTATTTGACATGCATAAAGCCCCGTTTTCCCTAAAAGCAGCCAATATGTACATATTTCAATGCCAAACTGGTCAATATCGTCGCACAAGCTGTTAAACACTATTTATTACATACACACACTCATTGTCTGCAGTGTACCAGTGGTGAAGTATAAACAGGCAGATATGGTGGTTATCGGTCTAAGCGTAGTTAAGAGCAGACCGACGTGCAACACATAACACTATTATTAGTTTTCCGCAAGCAAACAACTAAAAAACGAACCATCTGAAAAAACAGGCTACAGCTTTTGAAGAACTTTGTTGAATGTCAAAGTATAAGAACAATAAGCTTAATTGTCATTTTGTAGGAAAATGTCACAAATGTCACAATGTTTCTAGGGATCGTGACTTTGTTATCTCGAAAACGAACGTTTAATAAATCGAATTAGCACAAAATGTCAAGAAATAGAGAAATGGACAAGTGGAAGAAAATTTATCACGTTTGCACATTAAGTATCAGTATTACTTGTATATCGGTCTAAACAGAAGCGTTTCCTGCTTATTGTGCATGCATAATTAGAGAGTTTAAACGAATATCGTGTGAATGAAACACTAGACACTTTCCTTCTGCCAAAAATAAACTAACAATTCGTATTTTTGTTTTAATAGCATACTCATTTTTGGTCCAGTTTATCATATAAATAAAACGTTAAGTGCTAAACCCGATAGATGGAAAGACATACATACTGTAAGCTAGTTGTGAATTCTATTAAAATGCCTTGAAATAAGATGCAATTAACTTTTACACCATAAGCACGCAGTATTCACAGTGTATTTTTTATGATAACAAGAGGTTTTCGTTAAAGTTCATTTTATCTAAACAAAACTAGGAAATGTTTGGTTGTATAATTGTTCTTTATTGATATTTTCCTTGAGTGAAGAGATGGTCTCGTTTATGCATCTAATTGCTTGTACCATTTGGAGAACACAGCGGAATAATTATTTACGAACGTTGAATTGGTTTCACAACTTGACAAACATAAGCGTCGTGTAAAAACGGACTTAAGTCGTATTCCAGAAGCATCTTAAGTTTAATTTTATTCTTATCCTTAAATTGGGGAATTTTCTTAAGTGTTTCATTTCATATTGCAATAGATTGGCATCAAGATATACATTTAAATAAAATCATTATGTCAATGTTATTTTAGGAATATAAAAAAACATGTGTTTCCTTATTTAGTAAAGAAATACAAAACATTTGAACTTTGAACTTAAGTGAGTGCTGTTAAAATAAGTGAATAACTGCTGCGAACAAACGAATCACGTTTAAGTTATCGTCTAGTATTACTCGTGATTTTCCTGTTGTTTTGATATTAGTAGAACGTAGTTTTATAACATGATTTGCAAACATAATATTAAAACATCCGTGAAAATTGTCATTTTTATGTTTTTCTGTAGCATTAAAACATAAAAATTAATTCATCGTTACCTAAATCATGTCCAATAAAATACATCTCGAATAGTTACCGAGTTGTTATTGTATGAAGAAAGTTATTTTGCTAGTTTATGTTATAAAATATAATTTTTGCTTTTATGTTTCGTAAGAACGTGTGTGTAATGGCTTGCATGCATTTGGTTTTAACTGTTTAAGAAATAATACTTTTCTATCATGGTTTGTTGTCGAATAACCCACAGTAAGGAGTATAGATGCGTAGGAATTAAATCACGAGTGCAAAGCACGAGTGATTTGATAACACGCATCTATACAACTTACTGTGGATTATTCGACAACAAACCATCATAGAAAAATATTATTTCGATTCTAACACGATTCTGATTGATTTAGTTCAAGCTTTAGGACGTGAACTATATTTTTCAATACTCCGCCCTTCTTAGTACACAGTTCAATATTTATTGACGTCATTGAATTGAACAAACATATGACGTCATTTTCATTCATAAATATTTTGCAAATGACGTCACTTTCATTGAAAACAACAATCGTAGAACACTTAATGACGTAACGTTTTTTGATGCTACTGAAAAGCTGACATGCTATAAATGTTTTCTGAATTACGTTTCCTAACAAATAGCATTCTTTGTAGGCGTGGTTATGCCACTTATCACCAAATATACAATGTGTTGTTTCATTACATTTATATACATGCTACATTTATGACATTTCTTTTAGAGCGGGGTTTAGCACGTGCATTTTACTGCAATATTTTCTTTATTTATTCGGAACTATTTTCGAAACATTAAGCTTCGCCCATAAGTTATTGCAGAATAACCCACACTTGATTTCCTTCTTTGTCTATAGAAAACAAGTCGCGTGCCGTGTTAGAATAGTAAATATACTCACTTATAGTTTTGCAAAAGCATTCAGCATCACATTAAAAGTAGTTGCCGTGTTGTACTTTTGTATTGGTATGTTGATTAGCTTTGACCGCTCCATATCGAATATTCCAGTGTTATCGTGTGTGTTACATGTATATTGTGGGGCAATTAAGAAACGCGTACATTGTTAAGTATACTCTCATTTTGGTGTAGCTTAACTTTCCTGTTATATGTACATATAAAATAAGTATAATTTACGCATTCATTACTATGTTGCTTTGCATGTAACATCATGTGGTAACTCCCTCTTTTACAAGCACATTAAGAATTTGTAAGCATTGATATTAAATATATATTTGTTGCATCTTTTGCACATACAAAAATTAAATCCAGAATCGTAATTGTATTCAGTAGCGTAATATATTTTGCTGTTATGTCAGTGTATTTTTATCGATCTTAACATTGTACGAATGACATCTCGATTCGTCACTTTTGTATGGTATGGTATTGATAAATTTGCTTTATTGTTATTATTAGAATATGCGGTTTCTTTAAAAAAATGAACATAAACATAACCTCTTGGACAATAATCGTTTCGTTTTATTTTGTTTGTTATCGTTTCGTAGAAGTACTAATTGCATAAATCGGAAAGTGATAGACACTTCAATGTTTCGACATGTTCGCACATGTACTATTTCATTGTTTTACTAACAGATTAAGCTTTAATTCTCGATTATTAATCGTTCTGTGTTTTTGTTTTACATTTAGGGCCTATAACAAAAGCATCGTTATTATATGTATTCTGCATTGTGGGCTGTTTCAAAATAAACGCACCAAACATGCTCAATTGATCTTTTACAATCAGTCGATACTATTTCCATTTATTAAGATGGCACGCGGGCGTATAAATATTTTATGTTAAACAATGAGCAAAGATTGTGATGATCTTTGATACTTTGCTAAACAATATTTCGCTGACAAATGCAAATGAATTTAAAAAAAAACATGTTTATCGCCGAAGTTTAGTTATGTTTGCAAATAAGAACGGCGAATATTATCAGATTGGAGGATCATTACATTTAAAAAAGAAATTAATAATTTCAAAAAAAAATCTCGTTCAAGTGTTTTAACAAAAAAAGATTTTATTTAAACCAATGTAGTAAATCAATTTCAAATATGTGTCATGATTAATCAGGATACAAGAACACAAACAAATGTTATAGTTTAACAGGAGTATGTGCAAATGCAATTCTTGAAAACCAGTAGTTACTGTAAGTTTTATATCTTGGCCAGAAACTGCCGTATCTTAAATGCAAGGTATTCTTGCTTTTTGCTTTGATGAAAAGATTTGCGTGCAATTGTATATTTATAAATCTTTGTGTGAAATTTGCTTATGTTTTTATAAAGGTATTTCTGAAACCTACGTGTACCTTACTTGTTTCTTGTATTGAATTTTATTTTAACCCATTTATGCCAAACGTCTAAAAAAGGCCTTGGTAAACAGCGTAGACCCAGATGAGACGCCGCATGATGCGGTGTCTCATCAGGTCTGCGCTGTTTGCTTAAAGAAATTTATGTAATAAATATGCTAAATATATAAATAATTATACTAGAAATCCCTAATTTTGGAAATAAATTTATCCAATTTAGAAGGATGGGAGAGTCCACTAGGCATAAATGAGTTAATTTAAATCAGTGGCACTGTATTTTCTTAATGGTAGACATTATAAGTAGCTATACTGCATATATCTCTTGGGAGATTATAAACAGTACAAGTCTTATATACAGCAGTATAGTATGACATAAGTCGCAATATCATCACTTAATAGTGCATTAGCCATGTACATCTTCAATTAGCTAAGCGTTTATAATGTTGGCAAGAGAATACAAACATCCGTTGTGGGTCGTGACATCGAATTTATATTTTATGATCTCTTAAGTCGCAAGCACCATTTAACAGACAACACATTTGTAGATTCAGTAATGCTGGACCTTTAGGCTCTCGTTAATAAATAAATGCAATAAAGTATACATTTTACGAGGTCACTGTATTAAAAAGATCCATAAGCAAAAAAGTATCTTTGCCAATGAAAACAACACGATTTGGGTTCTTGATCGGGGGAAGTGATGTATAACGCTTTCATCATTAATTTGGTATTTACGCGAAGGAAGTATTCGTCTTAAGAAGCTATATACGTCGAGTAAAAACCTGCAAATTCCCAAAATAAAGATCATAAAGAGCAGCTTGTTATGCCTTCTAACTTTTGAACTCTTTTGAACTTTTATTCATCTTAAATTCTGATCACTTTTTTCAACTTTAAATTATTCATTAATTTTAGTGCTTTCAAATGTCAAGATTAATGTTGAATGTTATAATGATTAGGGTCTCAGTAAATAAATCTTTTAAAAAAAGTTCGTTTGCAAATTAGTCAAATTCAAACGAACGGTCCAGTTTCCTGAATTGTAAGAGGCTGTTTGTATCTGCAGCCTGCATTGTTAAAGTACATGAATGATTAAGCATATTGTGATTTCTTAATATACACAGTATACTTATTTAAAGGTCGAACGTGCCTTGCCTACAAATAAACCAATGACATCAGTCACTAGCATGTATTTGCTTCTCCCATGGGCTTGGAGTAATAAACATTGTCTAAGTGTTTATGTCAACTATGTCAAATGTGCAAAGGGGATTTAACTGGTTGTGATCGAATATATAACTGTTCATATGCCTTATATATTTGCAGTTATAAATAAAGTTATATACATATACACGAGACAAATGGTATTGCTGAACGGCATTAGTTTGTAAACATTTCCAATAATATATACTATTTTATCGGGGAGCTAATACTAATTACACAAAAGAAAAGTATGTTATGTTCGGTTATGATATATTTGACTAGAAACAATATAAATATCTGCTTTTCACAGCACGAGAAAACTCTTAAAAGAGGCATTATGTTCTGTATGTATTTGTAAGGCGAGTGACCGATTCCGAATAGTAAAACCAACACCATACATCATGAGCACGAAGAAGGTAATCACACAAATATTAACAAAGCTGGGGTCATCGACTTGTTACGCTCAACTGAAAGTATTTGATGATAAAGCAAGTGTACGGAAAACAAGCACCCACGTGGTACAGATTTATTCCAATAACAGTTAAGTGAATTGTATATGCACAATTAACCTCTTAATATTTACAGGTTCGTGAAATGCAGAGACGCAATTACTCTCTTATACGTACACGTGAATTGTATAATCAAAGGCACACGTGCAGCTCTCTGATTCAAAGTCAAACGTTTATAAGCATAATGTAAATGTATGTTAACTTATCGCGATAAAATAGTGAGGCGCGTGGTTCTTCATGTATCGATATGACCAGTGACCGATTCAAATTGCCAAAACAACACCATACATCGAACGAAAAAGGAGGCAAACACTGCATATTAACAAAGCTCCGTAACGGTCAATTAAAAGATGTGGGTGATCAAACCAGTTCACGGGCAACCACAACCGACGTGGTCCTGATTTATTAATACAACAATTAAATACACTGTATACAAAAATAACCCCATAGCATTACAATTAAAACTAAGTTATCTAAGCCATAATATGAATATGTATGAAAAGTGCATGCAGATGCACAGAAGCAACAACTCTCTAATACGTACCATTCCATTGTGTAATCCAAGGCAACAGCGTTGCTCTCTAATTGAATGTCACAATTTTATATGCTCAAACACTGCACAAAAAATTTCCAATATACTTCAAACATGATGCACTTTCGTTGTATGATTTTAATTTGCAATGATTCACGACATCCAATAAATTGCTTCATATGGACGCGAAAAATAAAAAACATTACATATTGAATACTTTTGTCAGCTTACGGACTGACCGCTCTGAGTACATAATCGAAATCGGCGCTCGATTACCAAGTATGAGAATTTTGGGAAATCCATGGTTACAAAACCAACAATTTCCGCCGATCATTAAAGTCACGTGACATTTGTACAACCTCCTAGACGCTTTGATTCTCTGGTGTAATCAATGTTCATATTACCTCTTTGTCTTAAGCAGCAGACAAGAAAATGAAATGAAAGCCCATTTCCAATTGCGTTAATGCGTCGGAAAATAACAAAATATGGTAATAGGCAATTATTTAGGGGTAAATGTTTGCGTAGGATCAAGTCATATGTATTGAATTTTCGTATTTACGACTTTCCAAAGAAATTAAAGCTGGTACCGATGTTCACATGCAATGTCTCATACAATACGAGCGAACGTGGTGAAAACAGTGTTTGTTGGAAGGAGCCAGATAAAAGCAATACGCATTCATAAAGGAGTGGATGTTATAAAAGCGTAATTCAGCTTCTTAATGATTGCCGTGTCCCTTGCAGTTACTTCTCATATGATTAATATGTCATACATATGAATATTCGCAATTTGTAAAATATATTCGCGCTACTGTATAATATTTTATATTTATATAAAGTTTGTGCAATGTATTAAATGCATTTTATAAATACATTTAGTTGAATTATTAGCACCTGTTTTTATATTGCACAACACAATATTAAATATTACCATGGATCACCGCTTCTTTTCACCTATGGAAACAAGACATAGCGTTAAACTGCTCGCGTTGATGGACTGGTGACTTGGAAATAAGACATATACATAACAAGCATAAGACTAGCGTTAGTTTTATTTAAACATTTACCTTATTCTTAAATCAACATAATGTCGCGTAAGATGCAAATAAACAAATTGTCGACATGTGTTCTCATTAAGAGAAAGGAACGGATATGTAACACAATCAAATCTCATCCTTGAACGGATTCAAAAGCCTGTCGACAGATGGTCGTACTAAAATTTAAACGAAGGAGGGGACAGACGAACAGACGGACTAACGAAAGAACAAGCACGCTATTTAGCAATTGCTAGATATGTGCGACGTTTAACCATTGCTATAATGTGTGATTCAGCGAGGTTAATGATGATTCGTAGATAGAGAGAGAAAATAGCGAGTTCGATATGGGGACAGCAAATGCTGAGTTAACTACGGGGAGATAAGATGATGAGTCGGAGATTGGGAGAGCAAATGATTAGTCAGATATGGGGAAAGAAAATGACGTAGGGAAAGTACTTTCATATTTGTAATTATTTACGAATAACGTGAGAATAACTATAATTTCCAAGAATGCATCCATGCTAAAGATAAAATAAAATGAGAATATGTCGAACGATTGAGTAACATATCTGGATATTATACAGTTCAAATTATTCTTAAAAATTTGTGGAAATTATTGCAGAGAACGATAAGGTAGGGTGCAAGTATCCCAATACCATGTGATAATATAAACGCGGTCTTATAAAGAAGAATTGTAACATGTATATTTACGTGGTAACCCTGAAATATTCATAAGCATTGAAGTGAGCGTCCCATGAACGTGTTACGCATCGCATTACATCAGATAATTCAGATAATGTTCACCCTTGCACCAATATTTGTATGATACGTTACCACAATCACACCAGGTAAACCAACTTTTGAATCCCCAATAGGGATACGCTTTAAATCATATGTTTTACGTCCCGGGATACATTAATTGACATATTGACATGAAAACTGTCGAAATGGAGCCTAACATGTTAGTAAATGCTCTACTTGGAGACCTTTTCTCCCAAAACGCTCAGTGCTATTCGACCGCACACACACTATTTATGGTAAATTTGTAATAAATATAAATTATTCATTTGAATCCGCCCAGAAATCACGTTCCTGGTGCTGACCTAGATAGACAATTTGTTTAGCATTTCGCATTATATAGTGTGTGTGCAGTGTGTGTGTGTGCATGGAGTTTTGCATTCATAGACAATCGAACGATGAAGATGCCTTATCCGCATAACATGAACAACTTGTTAAATTCCATAACTCTTGTGACACTATATTTATTAAGACTTAAGTTTTTTAATGTAATAATTTTCATCCTTAAGGTAAGCATTTATTCCGCGCATGATTCCTAGACAACACGAAAGAGGAGGTAAAACATCTGCACTATCAACGTGCGCTCTTTCTTGTGTATACATGTGTCATTATTTGTTGAGTTCGGCGATGCGAACAGCCTGTGGAGCTCTATATGCATCGTGACCATGGCTGGATATATAATGCTTGCAAATACACGTTAAAACTCCGTTTCCAAAACATTACAATTATAACAGTATCTACATGTGATCGCTCAGTTATCATAAAAGTACTGACAGTACTGGTGTGACGATGCTTTTGAAGAGGATTGATACAAAAGCATCTATTTAAGTTTATCTGCGTCACCACAATTGTGGATGTGGGAACGAAAATTTTGGATAGGAAAAAATGGGTACGAACATTTTGGGTACAAAAATTATGCCAAAAACAAATTGGGTACGAAAAAAGATTTGGTTACGAACAAAAATCTGGGTACGAAAAAAAAATGGGTACGAAAAAAAATTTGGGTACGAGCAAAAATTTGGGTACGAAAAAAAGTGTATTTTCTGTACCACTTATCTTAAAAAAACGTTTTGTTACAGTAAAACGTTTGTGGGTTATAACATTACGTTTCAGCATATAAATTCAAAACTTGACATGCTATTTAATTACACCATGCTCTTTAATTTCAAATGTATATCATACCAAACTTTATATTTCGCTGTTTCCTTTCCTAAGTTAATGATGCTATGTGTACGGACGTGATTTCACATGCCCATGTGCATGAATATTTTTTATCTTTTGATTTTTTTTCTCTAATTCAATAAGCGTATGCATGTTTGTTCGTTAAGTGCGGCAATAATTTCATGATGATACCCGAAAGTAGGTATGAGCACATAGTCGTAAGAGCACTTGGATACGTGAGTTCGCCCATGAACACATGGTAAGGTTAACTAAATCTCCGCGATATGACATAATATGTGTTTAAAACAGAAAACAATATCCAACAAACGAATGAATTATCAACATAGTATATGCACTGATGTGGCTCTGTCATTTCTGTTTGAAAAGATTATTAAATATGCAAAATGAGAAAGCACGCATAAAAGCGAGTTTCACAGATATCATAAGGTTATTATGCTGTTTATATACCATAGTCGCTACAAATGGCAGGTTCGTAATAATTCGTTTACTTTACACTCATGATCGCGTTGAACATTAATTAAACACGTTTTAATGCGCAATTTATTTACCGAATCTCGAATAATTCCATATACAATACAGAAAATGCATAGTTGTTTCATTGATCTATAAACATATAATGGATTGAATATAACTTATTTAATATTAACGTTTTAAAACTATTATTAAATCTTTTCCCCAGAATATGCTGTCCTATTTATAGATGAGCTTCCTATACCTTTATCAATGATAATCAGCGAGGTATGCCGATTAGAAAAATCGAGCTATCTCAATCGGACTGGCTCGGTCTTTTGCATTGTGAATAATGTTTTCATAGTATGCAGCATCGTCAAAAACAACTCTCCTTAGAAGAATAATAAAGTTCGATACAGTCCCAACGTTGTTTCATTAATGTGTGCATTTTATTAGCATCTGTTGGTTATTTTATTCAGACTTATGATCGAAGGCTTTTATAACGAGAAGACGCGACACATGCGTGTCTTTTCGATTTGCCCAAGTGCAATATTATCAATCTGGTTCATCCTCTTAATTCTATCCTTCATGAAACTAACTTTTCTGTCCGCTGTAAATGTCTTGAATAAGAACTAAAAATGGAACGTTCTGAATACAAGACAGTACTGGTTCCATTGAGGTTTAAATGAATACATAAAGGCAGGAAGATAATGGGAATGATGTGTCCTATGTCTATTCTATCCTACACAATGATTGAACTAATCTGTCAGCATTTCTTAGACGGGAAAATGTCTTGGACATTCTCCTCAATATATGTGTTCATTGTGTAAGAAACAGACTCTATTTATTCCAAATTAGTCACAGTTCGTAATTAACAGATGCCAAACTGGACTTGGCGAGATAAATCAAAGGACTAAAGTTTAAAATAGAACTTTCATTTGTGTTGTGAAAACCGTTAAACAAAATAGTAATATAAACATTGTACTATAAACAATTTTTTTATAAATTCACAAGTATACCAGTCCAGTGTATCAGTATATGTGTTACATTAAACTGACGCAGTCAAGTGAAAAAAACTTAATGTAAACCATCAGTGATAAATAATTTCTATATGTTTCATGTTCTTACCACTCGGTCCATCCGCAAAGCCAAAGTTTTGTTTATAAGCGGATAAAATATCAGAAAAAGAAACATGACCTGAATACATTTACGATTCCTCGGGGATTAAACTTCAGCATTGCCAGGAAGTTACAAAAGAAAGTTGTCATTTCAAGACTCGAATGACATTTCTGTTCTCAAAAACCATAGCTCGCCTATATTTTATAACAAACCATTAGTTCCGACGGTAAGATTAACTGTGGAGTGGGCAATAAAACATAAGAATCATCTGAAGTTGAACGTCGAGGTGTGTCCAAAAAATATGGTAAATTGGCATTTTGTATGGAAATGTCACGGTGCTTTCTATCGATCTTAAATGTGTCATCTCTAAAAACGAATATCTACTATATCTGTTATGTACAGAATGTAAACAAATTGACAATGGACAAGGAAAACATATATCTGCGGTTGTTCATGAAGTACATGTATTATTATCAGTAATAATTAGGCTTTATGCACATCGTTCAAAATACCAGCTAGTTCTGATAATTGTTCTTGTATACATAGTGATTTTTAAATGAATATCATGTAAATGAAACACAAGGAATTTTCCTTTTTGTAAAACACAAAACAACATGAATGTTTATTTTTGCTGTGATAGTATATAATTACGTTTTGTCCAGGTTTTCATAAACGTTAAACGTATGATGTTTTTAATTGACAAAAGAAAGACATTTTCGGTAAGCTAGCTATATATAAATTCTTGGTTAAATTCTTTTAAATAAAACAAACCATACCAGAAAATATTACACTAGAAGCATGCAGCATCAGATAGGTTTCATTTATATTAACAACTAGTTAATAGTTTTCGTTAAAGTTAATTTGATCAGAACAATACCGTTAAATGTATGTGTTTGTATAATCGATCATTTTCCTTTAGTGTAGATGCGGCCTCGTTTTGGCATCCAATAGAGTGTTTACTTAAAGAAAATACAGAAGAAAATGAAGTCAAAAAGCCTCGTGTTCCAAAAAACCGTATATTTGATGTCAAGAACTCTATCAAGAATGTTCTCTCAGACGCTTTTGATTTCCTTGACAGGGAAATAAGATTTCAAACAGATTCGCCTCTTCGTTCTGCCTTCGGACATTGCTACGGGAATGTCGCATAGTGCTGTTGGTATTAAGTTATTAGCTGTACGTATTTCAATCGTGCACACTACATATGAGTTATCAACTTGTATTACTTGGTATTTTTGTTGTTTATTTTGTTGTTACGTTTACTTGTACATGCTTTGCAAACGTAATAAAGATACATCCGGGATAGTTTTCGTTTTTATTTAAGTTCGTTGTTTGTGTTAGTAGTGTAAGAACATTAAACGTAATTCATCGTTCCCAAACGTGTGTCTAGTAAAAATGTATATAACATAGTGATCGTGTTGTAATGGTATGTATAAAGTTGTTTTGTTGTGTTATTATATTTTGATCGATAATGATTTTTATCTTAAAAGCCTGTGAAGTTGCTGAATTTTGAGAACATATTAAGAAAAACATCTCATATAGTTTTATTTTTTTATTGGTTTTTTAGTATTCATACAAATACTAGTAATCAATGAACATTTCGCAACAAAGTAAAACTTACAATATGAATAGTTCCCGTTATGTATGTGCTTTGCTTTGACCGTTTCAATGCGGAGAACCTAGTTTTATTCATATGTGTGTGTTCATTCCTTTTTGTCGGTGTTTTGTCCAGTTCTTTTGACAATGTGTACCTGACAATAAAAAGTACCACCTGCTTAATGAAGAATATGTTTGTATAATGTATAATTATTTCTATGTTGTTTAGTAATAAAATAGTGTGTGCTTACTGTCTGTCTTACAAACATACTAACAATTGCATATAATATAAATATAAAACCTACTGTTAAAACAAATACTCTCTGCGCTTGCTTATATTACATCTGGAATAGGTATCGTGTTTTGAGACGTTATATTTTTTAATGTTATATTATTATGTTTTACAAGATTTTGCAAGCATACTACGAATTACTTCACGAGTCGTTATCCTTTCTTATGGGCTGTATCAGACACATATTGTTTCACAAAGCATTTACTAACATATATCTGAGATAATTGTTGTGAAGCTTTTTGCATCGTTTGTTTTATGCAAAAATTGCAGGAATTGCAAACATAAGAGTAACATCTTGAATAGCAATCGTTTACTTTTTGTTTTGTGTGTTTATTGGTTCTTTTATCTACTACTTCCATTATGGTATTTCTCATTGTTTGCACATGTCATATTTGTAAATTGTTCCAAACGTAATAAGAATTACAACTCGACAACGAATCGGTGTTTATTATGGATGTTTGCTTGACCTTAAAGCTCTAGTATGTACACATATGCAATTAAGTAGAAATTTCCGAGATCATTGTTTTGCAAGAAAGCATCGTTACCAACGAAGGTAACGCGATATATGTTTTTGATCGCAGATAGTGAAGAATTAAATGTCAACATAAAAGTGGTGTTTACGAGAACAAAGTATTCTTTATTAGCTTAAACTCAATAAATAAAACTGTCAAATACTCATTTATACTGAAGATTAGTTTGTGTAATCTTCGGAATTTTGGTTTGCTTTGAAATCAAAATACAGTCAAACTGAAAATTCACAGAAAACCGGTTTTGCTTTTAAACTGGTTTCTCCTATGAAAGTAGTTTTAAAATTTTAGGATTAAATTTCGGAGTTATGATTAAGGAAAATATTAAGCTATGTAATAGGCATGGTGTTCAAAATGAAACGGTTGGTCAAATTTCTCGAATTGTTAGTATCTGTGTTGACTTCCAGCGTGCATTGCTAACAATAGGAGTGAGTGAGCATTTCTCAATCTACACGGTGTACTGATATGTTTGTCAAACGCGACTTGCTTACAAAATGTCTACAGAACATAAGTCACTCGTAGTTATTAAATCTACACAGGGGGTTGGAATAATAAACATTTTTTCGGTCTTTAATTCTTTCTCAAATACAAAATACACAGCATTAGAAAACTCCTGAAAGTCACACAAAGTTCTCTGTATATCGGTAGGTCAAGTGTCCGACTTCCCAAAGCCAAAACAACACCATATTTTACAAAAACAGAAGGCAAACACAAATATTAGCAAAGCTGGGATGGTAACGGTAAAATGAAAGAATTCGATGATAAAACCAGTATATGTGTACTATATACACATGTATATACAAATAACTACAAATAATTGCAATTAAAACATATCATCTATGGCATAATGTAAACATGTTCTAGATGTATATACCGATGCAGAGACGCAACACCTCCTTAATTATATATGTTTATACGTACCATTGTTTTGTCTAATCCAATGTACAAATTACGCTCTCTAGGCGGATATCAACAATTCGAATGATGTAGCACTGCACAAAATAACTCCAATATATTACAAGCCTTATGCACATTCCGTGAATGGTTTTCAATATTAAGACAAACGAAATCCTATCAATTGCTGCATTCAAACGCGAAAAGCATAATAAATTGCGTATTAAAGACTATTGTTAGTTTTTGAGTACTTAATCGAAAACGGCGCTCGGTTTACCAGTTTGAGAATTTCGGGAAATCCATGGTTACAAACCAAGACGTTTCTTACAATTTTCGCCAATCAATAAAGTCACGTGACATTTGTACACAACCTCCCAGACGCTTTGATGCTCTGGTGTAATCAATGGTCATACAACCTCCTCGTATTAAGCAGCAGACAAGAACATGAAATAAAGGCCCATTTCCAATAGCGTGAATGCGTCGGAATATAACGGACAATAGCAATTCGCAATCATTAAGTACTAAATGTTAACGTAAGACCAAGTTAAATGTATTGGATTTCCATATTTACGGTCGCCTTTCCATATAAATGACAGCTGGCACCGATTAAAGGAAATTATTTAGAATTAATACAGCACAAAGTGGCAAAAACAGTTTTTGTTGGTAGGAGTCAGAAAGTAGCAATTCAAATGTATTAAGGAGTAAATATTATATGTAAAGCCAAATAAAATGCGTAGTTTAGTTTCCTATTTATGATTTCCTTCGACAAATAATCCCTATAAGATGAATGTGCCATGCGTACAAATGTACGCAATACAGTATGCAGAATGTAATTGAATCGTTTAAGAATTGTTTCCATTTATATTAAATCTGCTTAATGAATACATTCAATGTATAAATACATTCAAAGAGATATGTTTGCAACTGTTCATATATTGCCAAAGACTATTACAAATAACCTTCGATCAACGTTTCTTTTCACTGATGGGCACGAGACATAATGATTTACTGTTTGCGTTAATTGGGTTGTGACTTCGTATTGAGACAAATAAATAACAAGCATTAAACTAGTGTTGTTTTAGATATACAAATTATAAATTCGTTCTGATTAAAAGAAACAAACGGACAGGTAACACAATCCTATCCATTAAAGGATTCAATAGCATGTAGGCCGACGCAACTGCTCATGGTCGTAATGCAATTTAAAACGAACGAAGGGACAAACGGATGAACGAAAGGACAAACACCTTAAAATGTTGAACAATTGGTGGATTGGTTCTACGTTTAAAGAATGTGAGAATGTGTGAATGATTGAGGGAAAGTCTGAGTCGGATACAGGGAGAGCAAATGGTGATTCAGAGATGGGGAAAGCAAATGTTCAGTCGGAGATTTACGAGAATAGGTAATACGGTGGATATCGGGAGAGCAAATGGTGATCTGGAGAATGGAAGAGTAAATGTTAAGTCGGAGATGGGGAGAGCAAATGTTGAGTCGAAGATAGTGAGAGCAAATGGTGATTCGGAGAAGTTAAAGTAAAAGTTGAGTTATAGATGGGGAGAGCAAATGATGCGTCAGTTATGGGTATAGCAAATGGTTAGTCAGTTATGGGGATAGCAAATATTGAGTCGTAGATTGGGAGAGAAAATGTTGAGTCAGAGATGGGAGATCAAATGTTGAGTCGGAGATGGAAAAAGCAAATGTCGAGTCGGATATGGGGGACAGAAAATGTTGAGTCTGATATCGGGAGTGCAAATGTCGAGTCAGAGATGGGGATAACAAATGGTGAGTCAGTTATGGGGAGAGCAAATGTTGAGTCCGAGATAGTGAAAGCAAATGGTGAATCAGTTATAGGGAGAGAAAATGGTTAGACAGTTATGGGGAGGGCAAATGATGAGTCGTTGATTGGGAAAGAAAATGTTGAGTCAGAGATTGGAGAGCAAATGTTGAGTCGTAGATTGGGAGAGCAAATGTTGAGTCGGATATGGGGAGAGCAAATGTTGAGTCAGTTATGGGGAGAGCAAATGGTTAGACAGTTATGTGGAGTGCAAATGTTGAGTCAGAGATGCGGAGAGAAAATGTTGAGTCAGATATGGGTAGAGCAAATGATGAGTCGTAGATTGGGAGAGCAAATGTTGAGTCAGAGATGGGGAAAGCAAATGTTGAGCCTGATATTGGAAGAAGAAATGTTGAGTCGGAGATACAGAGAGCAAACGGTTAGTCGGAGATGGAGAGAGCAATTGGGAGTCGTAAAATGGGAGAGCACATAAATTATGTTTCGGAGATTGGGAGAGCAAATGTTGAGTTGGGGATGGGGAGAGAATTGGAGAGTCGGTTAGTGGGAAAGCAAATTGGGAATTCCGATAACGGGACAAAAAATTCGGGGTTCGGATAGTGGGACAGCAAATAGGGTAGTCGGAGATGGAGAGAGCTAATGGGGAGTTGGAGATGGGGGAAGTAAATGTTGATTTTGAGACTGAGAAGCATATAACGTGCGGAAAGCATTGGTTAATTGGTACTACTTTACAGATAGAGTGGGAATCATTTTATTTTCCAATAATACATACATGATGAAGAGAACATTCTAAGATAATTTATCAAAAACAGGACATTCTGTTGTAATCAAGAGAAAGATTAACTTTGTAAAGAGAAGGATGAACAAACGCATACGAATATAATTCCTTTACAGTATCTTAAGTTGTTATAACGTCAGGCAATTAATGAAAGACCGGTCTCTGGCGTGTATAAGCAGACTGTACCCATATGAGCTGCACTCTGTAAAAAGGACCTTAAATGCATGTGCGTAAAATGTCCACAAAGATTTGCCTGTGTAGTCTGCATGGGCTTATCAGGGACGACACTTTCTGCCTAAACTAGATTTTTGCGGACTGCTCAGGCTAATCTGGGAGGACACTTTACGAACATGCATTAAACCCCCTTTTCACAAAGCATGGCACATATAGTTAATCATTTTGTCTTATGGTAAGCTTATTCTATTACTGGTATAGAA
The DNA here is from genome assembly GCF_020536995.1 of Dreissena polymorpha. NCBI lineage: Eukaryota > Metazoa > Mollusca > Bivalvia > Myida > Dreissenidae > Dreissena > Dreissena polymorpha. The sequence goes on from NC_068360.1 coordinate 91,505,196, forward strand.
GCTGCCTAGTTTACGGAATGTCTTACCACACCACAACATAGTTTACTCTGTGTTATATCTTATGCCTATAAGTAGAGGTATATCCATATTTTCTTTCAATTTGTTCATTGCAACACGTTATTTTTTTCAGCCAACATTGTGATCGCAGCAGGTTGCCAATATCCAACACCACATGATTTAATGAACGCGGGCTAAGAGAGAAGACCTATAAGTTGAGCATTTGGGTGAAAACTATTATATTGGAATATTCTATAGCACTACATTGATGGCCCCATGAGAGGTGTACATATCGAATTATATCAGAGATTTCAGAAAATATTTACCATCGAATCAGTAGATATTCCCCAATGAGAGAATTGTGCATGGTGTATTTGATTAAAGGCCGATGTGATCAATACAATATTTAAGGCCAATTTCATAAAATATAAAAGTAACAAAACAATTGATTGATAAAAAACAAACATGTTAAATATCAACATAAATGGTGTTATTTGTTTTCTTATTATGAACATATTAACAAGTATTAAACACAAACTTTTCATTTATAATAAATAGTCCATAATGTTTTCACTAAATGTACACATAGATTTGTAAACATGCATAATGATTAAAAATCATAGATTCAAAATCAGTTATAAACAGTCCATGAAGTTTCTAACCCAAATCAATATTGTTTGTAATTTGTACACCATTTTTAAGCAGTAATTTGCATTTGCTAAAAATTCAAAATTTATATAAATAGTCCATATGAATACATTGGAAACATTGAAAAAAATGTGTCAAAAGTTTGTAAAAAGTCCATAACATAAGACAGATAATTCCCTGTATTCAGAATGCCAGGGCCTGCATCATCATGACCTTGCTTTCAATAATGTCCTTGAGCCATTTCTCACGAAACCTCGACTCGCCCGGTCTGAAAATAGCAGCAAATATTTGTGTCAGTAGGACAAGATATGGCTAGACAAATGTAGCAAAAAAAGTTATGAACTGATTTGAAACAATGAAAACAGTAGGCAAAATAAATTAAATCAGATTTAGTTTGAATGTAAATGGGATGAATGTATCCAAAGCTAGTTTGTAAATGACATTTTGGTTGAACTTGAATTAATAACAGTAGAAAAATCTATTTTTTAAGTGAGATTTTGCTACATTTAAAATGAAACAACTATATGCAATTTCTTAATAAGATTTTTACTCAATTTATATTGAATGACAATTGGTAAGGCTATAAGTTTGGTTGAACTGGACTAACACAACAGAAGGAATAACAAACTTAGCATCTAACTAATATTTTTATATAATAATAATTGGATAACAATCGATCAGTTAAACTAGTTTCTACATGAGATTTGCATTATCTGTAATTGAACAGTACATTGCATTAAATCAGCGCAAAATAAGATTTTTACAGAGCTTAAAATTGATTAAGAATTTAACTCAAGTTTCTAAAGTGATAACAGTAGGATTAATGTTAAAGTTTTAGTTATATACAGGATTTAATTTTTTTTAATCTTTTACTGTATGCTGCATTTAAATTATTGAAACATTCTCACAAAGAGAACAAACAACTATGTAGCAAATGAAGCATATTTTAATTCTTTGCATTCTTGATTAGAATTTGAATTCAGATTTAAAATTAAGATATTTAACTTGTATGAATTGCTTATTACATATGTCTTTTTCAACCATTTGTGTTTATATCTGAGAATCTTGTCAAAATTCAATTAGCAAACCCCTGAGTGTGAGTAAGAAGCCGATGACTAATAAGGATGTTAATCAATCTATAGCTATGCTAATGCAAATGTAATGATAGTACTTAATAAATTAAGTATTATGATTAATATGAAGAACAAAATACGCATTCCAAGACATATAGAAATTTGTAGTAAACATACGTTATAAATAATATGTAAGGGTTATCCACTATAATACATTAGCAAATAGCGAACACATGATGCTGGAATTCAAAATTGCATGAAAAACATGAAAAAATAAAGAATAATAAAAAAAAGTTAATTTTTTAATTTTCTAATCAGGGACGACACTTGGTGACTTGCCTTAAGTAAAGGACCAACTAATTATTTTTATAAATGAGAATGCAATACTGCTCCAGCAGCTGGAGTTTCACGTCTTTATATTTACTATTCAGAGTTCTAGAAATAATGTATACTCATAACATTATATGTATCACTCTAATAAGTATAGAGACAAATTATAAATATTATGTCATTAAAGCACATTAGTAATAGGAACATTTTGTGTGAGTGCCAGATATTGAGTTTATGCCAAAACATTTTTAATGGTAATAGTTCCTGAACCAAAATGTATAAAAAGCATCTCTAACTCATTATGAACAAGTTTGTTAGATAAAAGCGCTGAAAAAGTCACAAATATATTTAGGTTAATTCAAACATTAATCAAATCTATTCAAGCTTTATGAAGTATCCAATAAAATCCTTGTGCGATTGTGTATTTCTTTTTTTATAGCACATATGCTATTAATGCAATATAAATGTTCACTCTACATTTAAATACATATTTCAGGAGTGATGCATGTCCTTATATCACCAATTTAATATATTGGAACTGAATACGATTCACAGAAAAATTTCATAAGAGCATTGCTCAAGGCAACTGGGGCTTATTATGCAAGTGCGTTTAGTCTCTGCACAGGCTAATCAGTGACAACACTTTCCGCTTTAACTGGATTTTGCTAGGAAGAGACCACCTTTTAACCAAAAATACCATAAAAGCAGAAAGTGTCATCCCCGACTAGCCTGTGCATGTGGCTTTATTTAAAGATACTGTCTTTTGATTAAATACATGAGGTTGATAAAGAAGATATGCAATTGTTGCATGCGAACTTTTACATTTTTGTGTAAAAGTGAATATTTACTAGGGATTTTTTTTTAAAGTAAGTTGCATTCTAAAGCTACAGAAATTTATGCTCAAAGGACATGTATCACTCCAAGGCCAAAACAAATAATTGTGTGTTTCTTACGAGTCAAAGTGATATAGGGCTAAGATTTATTTGTATCCTACTTTTAAGGGACACATTTTGGTTAAAACAATGAAAATTATCTAAAAGGTGATTATAATGGAATTGGGGGTACACAATTTGACTAAAAACATCAGGATTTTTCTTTGATGAAAACAGCATTGGGTGGCAAAAAACACATATTATTGTTGGCCTATGGATATATGCATGCAAGCAGGTACAGCAGATTATTATACTTAAACACATTTTTGTTACCTTGATTCAGGGGCAGAGTTTGTGGCTCTATATTATATAATACAAAAACTTTCTTGTAAACATATTACAAACAAAAACACTGAATATAATAATAGCGCATGCAGAATGTAAAGTGATTCTGATCAGGTGTGATAACCCAATAGTTCATGCATAACTTACCTTTGTTAAATTAAAAACATAGTTTATTTTACTTACCCCAATAACATCAAGAATATAGTATAATTCACAGGATATTTAAACTGTTTTTTGATATAAAATTCCTTTTTAAATAGGACAACTGTAGTTTAAATAGATAATTTTCTGATGTGAAATAATAGCTTTTCAAACTTCAAGCAATAGAAATATTAAAGATAGTTGCCCATCTGGACAATGTAATGAAAAAAATTAGTTTCTACCCCTAACATGCATACATCATAATTTGCATTCTTTCTAAAATTTGAAACAAAAGTTCTGAAAAACACACACAAGATTTTCCAAATTGTGAACAGGTCTATTTATGTATTTTATACTTCATGTACACTAGCCCCTGGTACTTGGAAACTCTTTCAAGACCTATGTCCCTCCCTTACCCCATTCCCGCTATACATTCAGTGAAATCCCTGTAAAAACAAACATCATTTTTGAAAGTTGAAATAATTTGTCAAATACTATGATCTTCTTTCAACAAATAACTAATCAATTCATGTGGTTTAGGTGATCAATGCATACAGTGTGCAACAAAAACATTGTGAAGTAATACAACAGTCAGAATACTCCAGCTTTACTTTTACAATAAGACCAATAATGTGATATAAAAAACAAAGTCCAAATCTGAAAGTATATGGTATAATATACCCAACACCTTTGGTTGAACAATGCAGAATAAAATAAAATAATAAAGTACAGCTTTGATTTAATGTTTAAAAGAAATTGTCGGCCTTGCAATCTTGTTACGAAAAAAGTTCATGCTATATAAAGGAGACACAACTTCCAAACATAACTGTGTAAGCCATTCCCCAGGAGCGAAAACAGGGAAGAACAATAGTTTCAAGAGTTAGATCTATTAGGCCAAATAATGTTATAGTGTTTCTGGTGACACACAGCCAAAAATACATAATGCCTAATAACTGCTGTTAGAAAGCCTCTGATATTGGTGGGATGACTAAGTGATTTCAATAAAACCTTTCTAGAATAGACATTTCCTGGAGCTGTTTGAAAGTTTTATTTTATAAAATACAAATATTTATGATAAAAAAAAACATTAAATAATTATAGGATTAGGGTGAAAAGATTGGGTTGGATGGGACACCAGAAACATAACTTTTTTATTGGCCTGCCATGCTAAAGAGAGATACATACCGATGAACGAGTCTATTGGTTTCAAAGACGTAAAACACTTCTACTGGATGGGACTGAAAGAAAATGACCAAATAAAAATAATATTTATTTAAGTATTTTTTCAGACAAAATACATTTATTTTTAGGTTGTGCATTTTATTTTATTTTAAAATTTTATAAATCATTGAATTTATGTTGTCTTGAATGGTCTTATACCAGCATAGCAAGTGCAGCATTTTACATTTATATGGAAATTTATGCAGCTGTTTTGACAGAACCATGAATGCACAAATCCCGTAAATAATTATATATCATTTTCATTATATTCATGTCTATTTATATTTACAAATGTATAACTTGTTGTTTTTTTGTATCATAATCAATATCATGCGGTAAATGATTGCCAGTTCTGACGAATAGAACATAAACAAACAATATGAGTGTTAGCAAACAGCATTGATCAGACAATTTTGTTTTCAAATTTTAAAGAGATTTACTTTTCACTTTGCTATTTTTTGAAAGTACGACTACTACTTGCATAATTTCTCTCCTGGTTTAAGAAGGTGATTGTGTTTATTGTCAATGGAAAAAACAGTAACAGATTGTTGGAACTGGGTATTGATAAAAAAGTAAGATTATTAATGTTCAATTTATTCAACAATCTTTATAAAAAAGCGTTATTAGAGGAACAATATAAATGAGCCTATCTCTGTTACAAGCTTACCTTAGGCTTTATTTTTGACACTTGAAATGTGAAGTATACACAGGCTGTTGCCCTTGGAATAGGTTTCCTACGTGTTGGCACACTCCATCGCACACGGAATCTGTGTCTTGTATCAAACTCGTGTTCATCACAGCCAAGATAGTCTATGCAGTACAGCCAACTCTTGTCATATTTCCATGTCTGCAATGGAGACAAACATGTTATGACATTTGGCATAGTACATGTATACATTTAAAATCCAATCTTGATACAAGCTGCATAAAACATGAAATGTGAAGGCATTAACAAACAAGAGATGTGTTTGTCAGAAACACAATGCCCCCTATTGCGCCGCTTTGAAATAAAATTTCAATATATCATTTGGCAGGTTTAGAAATTATCTCCCTTTAAAAGCATATTACTTCCCTTGGATTGAATTTTTTGACTTTTGACCTTTAAGGATGACCTTGACCTTTCACCACTCAAAATGTGCAGCTTCATGAGATACACATGCATGCCAAATATCAAGTTGCTATCCTCAATATTGCACAAGTTATCGCAAACCTTTAACCAAGGTTAAAGTTTTGGGACAGAATGACAGAATGACAGACAGACAGGCCAAAAACAATATGCCCCAATCATTCGATCCGGGGGCATAAAAAGTATTGAGAACACACATAATAAGAATAAACCATTTCGTAGTCCAGGGAATGCAGATCTTTGAGTGAAGAATATACAAAAAAGTTACAATTTTATCTTGATCAATTTAATGAACCTAATGTCAAAATTTGGTGACTGGATTATAGTTATAAGATAAATAATTTAATAGGCCATACTACCAGAATTTGTAATGTATATGTTCAGTATACACTGATTATTAGATGTAAAAGACACACTTGAAATGTTTTATTAAAATAACATTGCTACATGCACAATACATGGCTCCTGCCATCACACTTTTAAAACAAGAGCACGCATAACGGGTGCCACGCTCGGCTGCGAAAGCTTGTCAGATTTTATTTTTTTTTAGAGGTCACAGTGACCTTGACCTTTGACCTAGTGACCCAAAAATGGATGTGGCATGTAGAACTCATCAAGGTTCAGCTACATATGAAGTTTCAAAGTTGTAGGTTGAAGCAATTTGATTTTAAAGCCAATGTTCAAAACCTTAACAAAATGTTAAGGTTTGCGGACGACACGGACATGCTGGCTATGACAATACCTCGAGTTTTCTCCGAAAACAGCCGAGCTAATGACCACATGCACTCCGACAACAATGAAGTAAACTTCGAAGGATAAGTCCCAGATCATCAGCACAGTGATCTACTATCTAACATTCTCAGCTTGCTGGATGCTGATAATCTTACCCATGCTAATAACAACATTTTTTTAAAGTGGGTCATAATTAGACATGGCCAGATGCATTACAAATAAATATACATGATTCAGAAAGTAAAAATACTGAGTTACTAAGCTCAAATTCACGCTAAATGAATGCCATCAGAACTATTTATGGTGGACGAACCAGTTATCGAACACCTAAGGAATTACGTTAAAATTGAAACACTTAAAATAACAAAAACATTTTGTTTTAACAAATGACTAACAGTTCATTCATTTAAAGGGGCCTTTTCACAGATTTTGGCATGTTTTGAAGTTTGTCATTAAATGCTTTATATTGATAAATGTAAACATTACATTTTAAAAGCTCCAGTAAAAAATCAAAAATAAAATTAAAAAAAAAAAAAGTAGCCCGCCGCAAGGCTCGAACCAGTGACCCCCAGAATCCTGAAGTAAAAACGCATTAGCCAACTGAGCTATCCTGCCAAGCATGTTAAGATACTTATTTTATACCTTATATAAGCAATCTTTGTAGTTTCAAAAATTTAAACGACAACAACAAAACTCTCCAAATAATTCAATCGTTTCGCGTTGCAACGCTTTATAATTTTTAGGTTTTTAAATCGTCAAAAGATGCATATAATGGCTATATTAGACCATGGTAAATATTCAGTTATACTGTTTCCTCACAAATATCATAACTAAACCCAAAATTTGCGAATCTGAAACAACTTTGTTCAATTTTGTCAATTTACCAAACCGTGAAAAGATCCCTTTAATAACTTATCTGTAAAGTTTTCAAGCAAATATCTTTCAATAATTTATTACAATGATTCCCTGGTTTTTGTCACCTCTAGCAGACAAAACAAAATGGCGGCCGATGTAAACATGACCTATTAACGGACAGTTCATAAATACTACTCCAGTATATACAAAGTTACATGACTATCAAGTGACCCGGACTTGGCGAAAAAATCTGCGTCTGCTGCAATCAAAATTGCAAACGGAAATATGCTTTTTGGTGTACATGTATAAATGCACGTTTTGATAAATTCATTCAAAAAGTAATAGCAAAAAACACATCAAACCGTATAAATCACAATAAATGCATTCCTTTAACATGTTTTCGGCGCATTTGTTTCAAGCTAAGTGGGCAAGTAGGTCAGGGACTTCATGTGATGTCTGACGTCGACCATTTGTTTATGGATGTGACATCATACGCACTTTTGCGCATGCCCATACAGAACCAAAACAAAACATCAGATAATAGGTGTTGTTCGATAACAGGTACTTCAACAATAGATGTTACATTACAATTGTACAAGCACATTTTTTATACAACCTTGATAAAATCATCAATTTTCTTTTCAGCCGTCTGAGTGCTAAAGTCTCCAATTGACAGCCATGATATATTTTCGATGACATAATCGTCCTCCCTGATGAATGTAGATTCCCTGGACATCTCGCTGTACTTCAAAGATTCGAACGTCTTTTCTCTTTCTGACATGATTGACAAGTCAGTCTCAAGACGTTTTATTGCAAGCGCAATCACATCATCTACCATTTTCTTTGCCTGTTCGGCATACTGATCACCCTCAGAAGACATTTTAATTTGTGGTTGTTTATGTCGATATCGGAAAAAATGCAGAAACTGTGTAGTTTTGTGAGAATACTTTTTACACCAAGTCCACCATGTTTGTTTACTTCCGTAACTATGACTTTTCACCAATGAAAATTGTCGTTTTAAAAATAACGGTTCTCGTTATCGACGGCAATATGAAAATCTATAGAAATGCGGGGAAGCATTATTGATATCCAATCATAATTCTTGTTGCTAATATCAATTTTATGATTGGTTCCGAAGGAACGTAAACAAAATGGCGGGCGAGAGTGACACAACTGATGGATTAGAATTTGCAAATCCTCGTCCTGGTTGCAATATAAATTTGTCAAGACTGAGAGAGCGCGTCAAAGAATATATAGATAAGGTAAGAAGCAGTGCAACAACTGTCGAAAGTCATAAATATTGTTTTGTTGAGATAATTTATGTTGTTTTCATTAAAGACTTGTTTTCTATTAGTATTAGTCCATATCGGTTCATGGCTAACTGCTAGTCTGCAGACATGTAAATTTAAGACAAAGATGTTTGCATTATTAAAAAATAGTTTCTGAACTTGGTTTCAAATGTTCAAATGTAAATTGTACTGCTCACATATAATAGATATGCTAAGAGGATTTATGAAAACAATAAGAGTGATGTGTTAGTTTTAATTCGGAAGCATTCACAGTGTTTTTTTTGCTTTAATTTGTTACAGCAGTCTTCGAAATTAGCTTTGAAAAGTTACATGCCAGTCGGGCCAGTTACTTAAGAATTTTTACATGCCCAACATATTTTTTACATGCCCAAACGTTTTTAACCAAAATTATAACAAATCACAACATTTTAACACTTACATGCTACACATAGTAAAGCAGAACATTTGTTTCAATAGTAGTGAATACAACTACATCTAATCAGTCACTAGAATTAAGACGGTCGATCGTTACACCAGTGCTCTTGAAAAGAGCGTTCTCTGGTGTCATCATACCATTTCTTGGCTTCCTTTTTCTCTAAATTATTGTCAATTTTCTATTTTGGAAGTGCTTTATCGGGCTTAGCCCAATCAACATACCTAAGATACTGCTGCTATGTCGACAATGACATTTGTTTACATTGACAAAAACGGAAGCGTATTACTTGATTGAAATGATCCATTCAAAAAGCATCTTCTCGATTAATGTCTAGAGAAACCGTCGATAAGAACCGAATGTGACCGAACTGCATCGGTCAAAAACAATAACGATGACGTGTGCAAGCAGGTGCGTGTTGTTAAACCAATCGAATTTCATTGTTTTAAAACTTACGGCAAGGTGTTTGTTAGCAAAATTGAAAAATAGATCTGCAAATATCAAGAACCGCTTACGATTTTTTTTTATAAACTGTCAATTCGCTTCTATAATTTACATGCCCGGCGGGTCACAAACGTGAATTTTTGTATGTGCCCGGCAGTTATTTTACTCGCCACGGGCGATCGGGCGTGTGCTAATTTCGAAGACTGTTACAGCCTGTGCCTTTTGAATTGGGAAAATTAGCGCGATTAACCGTGAAATTGGGAAAAATAGCGCGATAAACCATGAAATTGGGAAATAATAAGCATTATAAATAGGATTATAAGTAACAGAAGTGATATTGTTTTTAAGTGCATGTTCAGGGAGTTTTCTAGAAAAGGAGTCAGGTCAAATTGGGATTTTTTTTAATCAATAAAAGTGGCAAGTTTGGGAATGATTTATGGACAAAAATGACTAAATTCAAGTTATATATTTTGTAAGATGTTTAAAAAAAAAGGTTGAGACCTAGATTTATGAATCATAATTAAGTTATATGAAACTTCTTTCTAAAAAAAAAAAAATTTTTTTTTTTTTTGGAAGTTGGGCTTTTTTTGGGAAATTTTGGTCAGATTTTTGGGAAAAAAAGTGTTTTTTTGCGATTGGGAAGCAGCCCAAAATCGGCTGTAAATTTGAGCAAAAAAAATCACTGATTCAAAATGACCATATTAAATTGGTGTTAAGCTTGAGGTGGAGGGGGTGTGGGAATGCTATTCATCTTTTTATCCTATTTAAAGGTTAAATTGTTGAGCTTTTGTTTCCTGCTACAAGTCATATTTCCAAAGCCTTTTTGTAAGATTCAATGATACTTGGTACAAGTGTATATTTAAGTAAGACAATGTGCAGAAGGCATGGCACATGCCAGTTCAAGGTCAATGTCATACTTACAGGTAAGTCCATATAAACGGACTCCCAGAGCCTTTGATAATTTTTGCTATGGCGGCTCTGGCAGTCCATATGCACCCCTTCATAAACATGGGTGCAGTTCACCTCAGCAAATCCGTGTGCTTCACTAAACAGACGTCGTTTGAGACAAATTGAGGAAAATAATGAATAAACTTCATAAACATGTTAAATTTACCTGAATGGCAACCTACGGATGTTATCCTTTGCATGCACTCTATAAAAACACGACGATGTTTCAACACACTTTTCTCGCTGACATGTTTATGTTTAAATTTGAAACAGTGTATTCTGTATCAAATACCACATCGTTATCAACTTTAAAGGCTGGAGCACATAACCCGACTAGCAAAATATTGGTGTACTGCGACCTAACCAATATTGGGTCAATTTTCCAATATGGTGGATACAGCGTACAAAACAAAACCTAAGTCAATTAAATCAATTATTTCTTGCTTTAATGGTACCATTAAGATAAGTTTGTGGTTTAGATTATAGGGAAACTTAAATAAGTTCTTGCAGTTTCAGTGTTCCTTAACCCTTGCATTGTTGAAAACATTTTGCACGCATGGACAAGAGAGAGCGCATTGCAACTCGAAGCAGCCCATTGGGCTATAAACCTTAGAGTTGAATTATTGCAACTATTGTTCTATATGTAGTCTAGACTTCAAATTCTCATTTGATTCTTTATTGGTAGGTTTAAACAGATTTATCTTTCTGACTGAAATTCTCAGAATTTTTATATATTGGAGGTAAAAAGTGGATCCTGTTTGTACATTGTTATTTAGGGGTTAGCGCCCACTAAACCTAGTTCTCATAATTGTATGAAAGTGGCTACAGGTACGGATCCGTACCTCTAGAATCTGGTTCTAGAGGTACGGATCAGTACCTCTAGCCAAACCACTAGGGTTTTGCTACAGGTACAGACCTCCTGTTTTCACATATTGTGTCCCCTTTTTCATAGTTAAATTGTTCCACACTTATGTAAGATTAATAACAACAAGGTATTTACCTTAATTTTAAATCAAATGTTATTTGTCCGCTGGGCTGGACTCTTTGTTTACATTGTTTAGGTCAGCAATAATAACCTAGGAACACCGGTTATGGTACATTGTATATAGTATAATCTATTACTGCTACTGTAGTGAAAGTGTTGTTGTATCACGGATGGGATAACTTTCATATAATAACTTTATTTATTTGTATTAATTGCTGATTCTTTAGAACTTCAAGATATTAAAATGAACAAAGGCAAACATTACAAGGTAAGACCTTACAACTTCGGTCATTTGCATGTGCATGCTCTTAGCGTGTCAAACTGTGAAACATCAACCGAACCGAAACAATGTCTGTTTTCCACGTGTTAGTAATTGCCTTTATGGAAGTTACTTTTTACAAACAATTTAATATAAGTGTGAATATTGTAATTGTCTTCAATAGGACCGATAATGTCTTTAATGTGCTTTCTAAAGTGCGTTAGCGCATTTTTGGAAATGTTAATTACCTTTAAATACAAATTGAGTGCAATATGAGTACATACCAGCATACAGTATTTAACTCCCAGAGTTATTTTTCTATATTTGCGTGCGCAATTGGATTTTCCGTTTTATCCATTTTATATTGTGTGTGTAACGGGACCTTTATAAATTGTCGTGTGACAAATTATTAAATTCTTATTAATTGATAGCTCTATCTGTCCTTCCATTATCTGTCTTAATATCATATTCCTTAATTTACAAATATTATTTCTACCATTTTTCTAGTTCAGTGAGCGCTAAGCGCTAATACTCTCTGATGCATGAGAGAAGTAAATAACTAAGTCAATGTAAAACAGCCCATTTTATATTCTGAAATAATATCAGAGCAGCTGTATAATAAATCAAAACAACATAAATATTTATTATCTGTTTATGTATTAAATAAGTTTATAACATAAAAAAAATTAATGCATGATGTGAACTTAAAAATGTAAATTGTGCTTTGTAACAACCCGTTTTGCAATAAACCCGTTTTGCAATAAATTTATTGCAAAACAGGTTGGAGTGTCTTATTGCAATTTGATTTTTTTACAACAACCCATTTTGCAATAAACCTATTTTGCAATAAATTTATTGCAAAACGGGTTGATGTGTCTTATTAATTCAAATCGATTGGAAGATTTAAAAGGGAGTTTAAAGTGTTGTTTTTAAATAAAATTGTTATAAAAATAGACGAAACTGTGAGTTTAATAAGTAGGACTGTAAGGATACATTGGAATTACTCAAATACTGCTGTGGACGAATCGTATTCGTTATTCGCCACCTCCCGAACCGAATATTTGAAGAATGCAAACAACATGGTTTCGAGTTTAAAGTTTAATCATCTTATCTTACCTTACAAATGAAGTTTCATACAATAAACCCCTATATTTAAATGTTCTTCTCCTTATTCCGGCGTTTTTCATCATGTTTACCCCACCCACTATGGTACACAGAGAGATTATCAACAAAAATGGCGGGCACCGGTTGAATATTTACGACATTGAATTTAATAATCTTTCGATGGTTGTTTAATGTTTATTTAGGTAAATACGAGTAATTTGATGCTCAAACATACACACAAAGGATTTTATCAGGACGCAAGGATGAGAAAAACATTCGAAGCATATCCCGAATTTGTATGTATTGATGCTAGATATAAGGTTAATGATCTCCGCATGCCCCTGTATATTTATGCTTGTTGACAATGGAAATGGGCAAAGTGAAATTCTTTCTCTGTGGTAAGTAGCGGATGAGACCGAGGTTATGATCACAAAAATGGTCCAATTGTTTAAGGACCAAAATCCTGCATGGGAGAATGTAAAAACGGTCATGTCTGACAAAGACTTCACGAGTGTGAAGTTTTTTCCAGAGAATTTCCCGGGGCTTCACTTCGCGTGTGTTTGTTTCACGTGCTGAGAATATTTCGAAGGGAAATCACCGCAGAGAAAATGGGTGTGGGCCTAGTTTATAATTATTATGTTGCACCTTATATGGTCACTATGTCAGACTATATACAGGGCTCGACACTAACGGTGGTCCGTTGACCCGGGGTCAGTAAAAAATAGGGAGGACCAGTGAAACTAGAAATTTGGTTGATGCGTCAGACCAGTTAAAAATCCTGGCCAGCTTATTGTGAAATACTGGTGGGAAGCCGTTTTTATCAATAAAACAACTTTATATGTTTATAATAAACCGATAATTTCATCATTATTTTATGGGCCGACTCGAGACCGGGATAAAAATAGCAACATATTGGAAATTTCAACTTTTCTAGATGCCCGGATGACAAAAACCTGTTGTCGCATCAAAAAATCGATTTCTCCGGACTTCGCTGTGATCGACACATTTTAACATAAAATTATAATCGTTCGGATCGAGAAATGAACAAAATGGTATTTATTCTTTTGAAAAAGCAGCAATAATCAGCATTTTATCGATCTTAATACCATCAGAATATACTTTGTTTATCGTAAGAATTTATACTGGAGGGCGCCGAATAATGTCTTGATATTGCGGTAGAGTAAACGTGCGTATTTTCAAGATTACACGTTTTCGCAATGTGGAATTTCATTCCGGGGATGGTTGAACCTACGCCTAAAATCCTAAAACAGTAAACTAATGAAGAGCAGTTTGAAATACATCGAAAATATGAAAGGGATATTGAGATAGTTTAGTAGATAGTATAGTTTTCTTTTTATAAATGCACAATACATTGTGGATATTCCGGAAAGTAAGTTGAAATTTAGGTAAAATAATAGAGAAATTGTCGGACCACTTTAAATCTTGGAGGACCAGTAATTTCTGAAAGCTGGTGGTCCTTTGGGTCAGTAGGTAAAACAAGTTAGTGTCAAGCCCTGCTATAACCTAACGCTCCCATCCGTGAGACGACAGCGCTTTCACTACAGTAGCAGTAATAGAGGATACTATATACCATAACTGGTGTTCCTCGGTAATTATCGCGATTGGATAAATTGCATTTGATTTTAAATTAAGGTAAATACTTTGATGTTATTGATCTTACATAAGTGTGGAACAATTTAATTATGGAAAAGGGCACACAATATGTGAAAACGGGAGGTCCGTACCTGTAGCAAAATCCCAGTGGTTTGGCTAGAGGCACGGATCCGTACCTCTGGAACCAGATTCTAGAGGTACGGATCCGTACCTGTAGCCACTTCCTAATTGTATTCATCTTTTTACTTGCAAGAGTCCAGCTCCCAGTTACATGTATTATCCTCTGTGTTGCTGGAACTTGCAACTGGTCACAACATTTTTTATGTAAACTCTGCCCCCTCGAATTCAGGGAGTGCGTTGATAGGTAAAATGAGCAACATTAACCATTTTCCGGCATAAATATACACAAACAGATCACAATTTGACACAAATATAACCCTTATGCACAAATTAAAAAAACTTACTTGACATGGTGTGCTCACTGAATAATGATATAAATCAAAGTTTCAAACACTTCAATGATTTATGAAAATGTGTAAGTTTTTGCAATGGAAAACATCCAGTATTACGAATATGAAAACATGCTAATTTATACCTTTATTATTATCCCCCGCCATAGGCGGAGGGATATTGTTTTGGCGTTGTCTGTTCGTCCGTCCTTCCGTCCGTCCGTCCGGCACTTTTGTGTCCGGAGCCATATCTTGGAAGTGCTTGGGTGGATTTCATTGAAACTTGGTATGAGTATATATATATATATATATATAAAAGAGGATGATGCAAACCAAATGGCATTGTACACCATTTGTTAATAAAAGAGTTATAATGGCCCTTTGTATCTTGAAAAAATGCTTTTATTGTGTCCGTAGCCAAATCTTGGAAATGCTTTGGCAGATTTCATTGAAACTTGGTATGAGTATATATATGGATAAGAGGATGATGCACGCCAAATGGCATTGTACACCCTCTGTTATAAACGGAGTTATGGCCCTTTGTATCTTGAAAAAATGCTTTTTTTTGTGTCAAATATAACATTTTTGTGTCCAGAAGCTAAATTTGCGGGGGATATCAATTCAACGAATTTGCTTGTTATCTCTGGAATCCTTGGCAAGATAGATCTTGGCATTTTTCAGTAGAATCACATAGTTTTTTCCATAATGTCCAGTGTTCAACACTAACTAATCTGTCCTTTGGACACCCTAATTTTGAAATTGAGGAGTCCTAACAGACTTCAGGGAGTTCAGAAATCAAGACACATTTACAGTGTATCTTCTGTATTTTTTCAAGTTATAACACATGTTAATCAATGAAATGTTTAATTCTCTTACATGTTAAGTTTCAGATGTTCAAAGTGACTGCTGTTCAATATTTGATGTAACTTGCAAAATTATTCAACTCATTTTTAATATTCATTTATTTCAAGTAATTTGTTGTACGGTTTTTAAAATACTATTGTCTATTATGCATGCATTTTAGGTTATGAACCATTATCAGGGATTTAAGTTTTTTAATGTCATAGTTAATGAATCACATCATAAGGCCTTTTATTATGCTCCCCCAAATTTTGGGGGGAGCATATAGTCGCCGCTTCGTCTGTCCGTCCGTGTGTAGTGTTTTTTCCAGGAGGGCAAAGGGGCATGGCGCACTATTTCAAAAAGTGCATTTTAGCGGCAGTTTAGGCAAAAAAGGGCAAAAATGTTCTGTGAATACCTGAATTAGAGAGAAACATGTAATCGCATCAGAGGCAGTTGTGGAAAAAAACATAAAATATAAACAAGCACATTTAATTGTAATTGATGTATTTAACTTACTTTGATTTATGCTAAATTATTTACCTTGCAATGTACCTTTAAGTTCCATCCGGTTTCAATAAACTGTACAGCACGACAAACATAATAAAGTTTCATGATCCTAGGAGTAAGCGTTCTCGAGTTATCATCCGGAAACCATTTAACTATTTTGGGTCACCGTGACCTTGACCTTTGACCTAGTGACGTGAAAATCAATAGGGGTCATTTGCCAGTCATTATCAATGTACCTATGAAGTTTCATGATCCTAGGCCTAAGCATTCTTGAGTTATCATCCGGAAACCATCTGGTGGACAGACCGACGAACGGATCGTGCAAAACAATATACCCCCTCTTCTTCGAAGGGGGGCATAAATATCTCAATACCTCAAAATCAATAGGGCTCATCTGCGAGTCATGATCAATTTACCCATGAAGTTTCATGATCCTAGGCGTACTGTGTTCTTGAGTTATCATCCGAAAACCATTTTACTATTTTGGGTCACCGTGACCTTGACCTTTGACCTAATGACCTCAAAATCAATAGGGGTCATCTGCGAGTCATGATCAATCTACCTATGAAGTTTCATGATCCTAGGCGTATGCGTTCTTGAGTTATCATCCAAAAACCATTTTACTATTTTGGGTTACCTTGACCTTTGACCTAGTGACCTCAAAATCAATAGGGGTCATCTGCGAGTCATGATCTATCTAACGATGGAGTTTCATGATCCTAGGCGTATGCGTTCTTGAGTTATCATCTGGAAACCATTTTACTATTTCGGGTCACTGTGACCTTGACCTTTGACCTAGTGACCTGAAAATCAATAGGGGTCATCTGCGAGTCATGATCAATCTACCTATGAAGTTTCATGATCCTAGGTGTATGTGTTCTTGAGTTATCATCCGGAAACCATTTTACTATTTCGGGTCACCGTGACCTTGACCTTTGACCTAGTGACCTCAAAATCAATAGGGGTCATCTTCGAGTCATGATCTATCTAACAATGAAGTTTCATGATCCTAGGCGTATGCATTCTTGAGTTATCATCCGGAAACCATTTTACTATTTCGGCTCACGGTGACCTTGACCTTTGACCTAGTGACCTCAAAATCAATAGGGGTCATCTGCGAGTCATGATCAATCTACCTATGAAGTTTCATGATCCTAGGCGTATGCGTTCTTGAGTTATCATCCGGAAACCATTTTACTATTCCAGGTCATTGGACCTTGACCTTTGACCTAGTGACCTCAAAATCAATAGGGGTCATCTGCGAGTCATGATCAATCTACCTATGAAGTTTCATGATCCTAGGCCCAAGCGTTCTTGGTGGACGGACCGACAGACAGACCGACATGAGCAAAGCAATATACCCCCTCTTCTTCGAAGGGGGGCATAAATATATGCATATGGATCTGATCATACACAGATTCACTAACATATTAATGAAACCATGTTTGTCGTATCCCATTTTCTAACGATAATCTTGTCAGATGTTTAACATTGCGAGTAAATTGATCGCTAACAATATGCAAACACTTGTTTCCGTGACATACATCCACTGAGTTGATTACAAATAAATATGTTGTTGCTACATGTTTCTTAAACATTTTTATGCATCGTTGATTATCACAGACATTACTTGATTTCCTTCTAAATGTATAATCTCCATCGTTAATTCGATCGTTTACGACGTCATTTGCCATTTTTGCCAAGTCACAATTTAATTCTGTATAGTCCGCCATGTTGTTAAAATGTCAAATGATGTAAGCCACAGGTGCGCATAGCAACGTAAAATCGTATAATACGTCCGCCTAATACGCGATTCGCGTTTTGTTTAATTAGTATATGTCTCAGTAATTATTTCAATAATTCATTATCTACGATAACGAAAAAGAATTAATTTGTTTGTGTCTTTAAATGTAATTATGCGTAAAAATAATTTTTGATATAACTGAATTATGCATGAAATGCACAATTGCCAAGAGAATAACATCGAGTTTTTCATCAAAAGTCTCCGAAGTAACAGTCGACTATTTTATCGTGGAGGATTACACATTACAGACCGATTAGTGCGCTTGGCATAGCATGGCCTCTGTCATTATCAATTGATACTGACACGGGGTTATTCACGCATGACTAATTCACAACCGAGCGAATCTTCGCTGCCTTGGGGCCATAATCTGATACTAGTCGGCTTAGAAATTGGTCAAGGGGCAATGAAGATGTTATCAATAAGGGCCGAAAAACGCGGGAGCTCATGAAAGATCAGGAAGCGGCCTTTGGAAAGGGCAGCGTAGCGCTAAATGGCTTATAAAGGGGCAGCGTGGTGCTACAAAAAAGGGCATGGCGTCGTGCCACGCTAAAATGGCCTGGAAAAAACTTAACGTGTGTCTGTGTGTCCGTATGTCCGTCCGTGCACAATTTTTGTCCAGGCTATTTCTAAGCAACTAATGACCAGAATTCAATTAAACTTTATGGGAAGCTTCACTACCAAGAGGAGATGTGCATATTATCAGCGGGTTCTAGTTGGATGATTTTTCACAGAGTTATGGCCCTTTGAAATTTTCCATTAACTGTACATATAGTGCAATTCTTGTCCAGGCTATTTCTCAGCAACTAATGACAGGAATTCAATGAAACTTTATGGGAAGCTTCACTACCAAGAGGAGATGTGCATATTATCAGCCAGTTCTGGTCGGATGATATTTCACAGAGTTATGGCCCTTTGAAATTTTCCATTAACTGTACATACATGTATAGTGCAATTCTTGTCCGGGCTATTTCTCAGCAACTAATGACATGAATTCAATGAAACTTTATGGGAAGCTTCACTACCAACAGGAGATGTGCCTATGATCAGCTGGTTCTGGTCAGATGATTTTTCACAGAGTTATGGCCCTTTTAAATTTTCTATTGTACATATACATGTAGTGCAATTCTTGTCCGAGCTATTTCTCAGCAACTTATTACGGGAATTCAATGAAACTTTATGGGAAGCTTTACTACCACCATGAGATGTGCATATTATCAGAGGGTTATGGTCGGATGATTTTTCACAGAGTTATGGCCCTTTGAAATTTTCCATTGTACATTTAGTGCAATTCTTGTCCGAGCTATTTCTCAGCAACTTATCACAGGAATTCAATGAAACTTTATGGGAAGCTTCACTACCAACAGGAGATGTGCATATTATCAGCCGGTTATGGTCGGATGATTTTTCACAGAGTTATGGCCCTTAGAAATTCTCAATAAACTGTACATACAGTGCAATTCTTGTCCGGGCTATTTCTCCCCAACTACTGACTGGACTTCAATGAAGCTTTATGGGAAGCTTAACTATCTTGAGGAGATGTGCATGTTATTTATGGGTTCTGGTTTGATGATTTATTTAGAGAGTTATGGCCCTTTGAGATTTTTAAGTTGCTAAACCATCCATCGTTTTATTTTGTCCAAAGTTATGCCCCTCAAGACGTTTCCTTTTATCTGAATATATAGTGCAATATTGTGACAAAAAAAAACTTTGGGGAGCATCACCCGTCTCAGATGGTTTCTTGTTATTAAGGGTATATTAATTTAAACTAGAAATGGCGCGGCAGAGGCCGACGCGTATCCCCACGCCGCATGTTTGACCCAGGGGCGCCCCAGGGTTGGTAATGGGGCCATGTATAGTTGAGATTGACCGTAAGGTCATAAGAGAAGTTCAGTATCAATAAAAAGTGAATCGGTGTAGAAATGAAGAAGTTATAGTAAAAGGCAATTTTGGGTGGGCGTGGCCTATGTGGGTGGGGCACCCCAGGGTTGGTAATGGGGCCATACATAGTTGAGATTGACCTTATTGTCATTAGAGGTTTACCGTATTGTCATAGGAGAGGTTCAGTATCAATTTGAAGTAAATAGGTGTAGAAATGAAGAAATTATAGTAAAAGGCAATTTTGGGTGGGCGTGGCCTATGTGGCCAGGGCGCCCCAGGGTTGGTAATGGGGCCATGCATAGTTGAGATTGACCGTATTGTCATAAGAGAGGTTCAGTATCAATTTGAAGACAATCGGTGTAGAAATATAGAAATTATATTAAAAGGCAATTTTGGATGGGTGTGGTCTATGTAGGCGGGGCGCCCCAGGGTTGGTAATGGGGCCATGCATAGTTGAGATTAGCTGTTTTGTCATAAGAGAGGTTCAGTATCAATTTGAAGTGAATCGGTGTAGAAATGAAGAAATTATAGTAAAAGGCAAT
Source organism: Dreissena polymorpha (assembly GCF_020536995.1). NCBI lineage: Eukaryota > Metazoa > Mollusca > Bivalvia > Myida > Dreissenidae > Dreissena > Dreissena polymorpha. The sequence continues at coordinate 91,525,635 of NC_068360.1, forward strand.
TTTGGGTGGGCGTGGCCTATGTGGGCGGGGCGCCCCAGGGTTGGTAATGGGGCCATGCATAGTTGAGATTTACCGTATTGTCATAAGAGAGGTTCAGTATCAATTTGAAGTAAATCGGTGTAGAAATGAAGAAATTATAGTAAAAGGCAATTTTGGGTGGGCGTGGCCTATGTGGGCAGGGCGCCCCAGGGTTGGTAATGGGGCCATGCATAGTTGAGATTGACCGTATTGTCATAAGAGAGGTTCAGTATCAATTTGAAGACAATCGGTGTAGAAATGAAGAAATTATATTAAAAGGCAATTTTGGGTGGGTGTGGTCTATGTGGGCGGAGCTCCCCAGGGTTGGTAATGGGGCCATGCATAGTTGAGATTGACCGTATTGTCATAAGAGAGGTTCAGTATCAATTTGAAGTAAATCAGTGTAGAAATAAAGAAGTTAATGTAAAATAACCTAAAGAAATGAGTGAAAATCTCTGACCCGGCCCCACTCCAACCCCCATAACTTTTGACCCAGGGGCCAGATCAAAATTCCAAATAGTGCAGGGTCGCACATGTGCTCATAGCTACCATGTGTGTAAGTTTCAAGGTTCTAGTGCTAATAGTGTAGGAGGAGATAGTGGCCAGGACGGACAGACAAACAGACAGACGGCGGAGATAACCACAATATTCCCACGCTTTTCAAAAAGCTAGGGGATAACAAACTGCAATAAACCACTGAAATGATCAATTGATAATGACACTTGGTTATTCACACTTAACTGATTCACAGCTCTTCATATCTTCAGTGCCTTGTAGGGGCCACAAAATGTTCATAACATTCTGCGTAATATGTTCAAAATTCAACAATGACTTTGATGGATCCCGACTGACTTTCTTGACACAGAAACAAGGAGTCCGAGACTCATTTCCAAGAGTCTTGGATTCTTTGACTCCCATTAGTGTCGAACACTGATGTGTACTGATTTTGTAATGACAGGCCACATTAAATTTAACAAAAATCCCAATTAGTGCTTAGCTAGTGCTTAGCATGAATCTTGAATTGATTAAATCTTGTAATTTATGTTGTTGTTGTTTTAGCACCACTATGACTCAGCACTGTTCTGGGCAGACAAATTGGTTACACTGTCAAATGGTAAGTTGCCTCCCTTCTTAGTCACATGCATGATTATTTCTCCAGGCAAGTGATACATTCGAGGGCTCTAACTAATCAATGTATCAGCAAAACCATTCATTTTGTGTATTAAATGTCTGAAACAATTATAAAAAGTCTAGTAATATATGTTTAGATATTCAGACCTAGTGGTAGGTACATGAGTGTTAAACAATCAAAACCTCTAAGTTTAACGATAAGAGATAATTAGATATTCTAACCAGTATTAATTTGAGTCTGGCTCTGGAAAAATTAGGGTTTAATGCATGTCCTTAAAGTGTCGTCCGGCATTAGCCTGTGCAGAGTGCACTTTGTACTGGCTTATTGGGGACGACCGACTCTGCTTGTATGGTATTTTATCTTTTAGAGAAAGTCCCTTAATCATTGGGCCTTTTTAGCAAAAGTCTATTTAAGGCGGAAAGTGTTTTCACAAATTAGCCTGTGCAGACTGCATAGGCTAATCTGGGACAACACTTTCTGCTGATGCTTTAAGCCCAGTTTTCTTAGAGTAAGGCTCTACAGTATTTGAAACCGTTATCCCTCTCCCACTTACAGAAGCCAAGTGAAAATGGCTATGTGCAGACAGCATAAAATCAGAACAGTCTGTGAGTAACTTGCTGTCATTTCAGGTTTTATGCTGTTTGCTGCTCATCAGTAACTAAGGGTTGGAATTGAGGCCTTTAAAACTTGAATTAAGTAAGAAAGGTCTTTAATTAAATTTAACTTTCTAAGAGACAACAAATATGTCAAAATACATATATATGTGGTAAAGGGTTATGGGGACTGTCAGGGCTTACTCTGCCATTCGCCAAATTAGCCAATGGCTACAAACAAGGAAATTTGGCTACACAAAATTCCATTTGGCTACAAGGTTTTCTACATTATCACCCATAAATTGTCCAAAAAATAATAAGAATTAAGACATTAAACGGTAAATTTGGCTAATGAAAGTTTTGAGCCAGTGGGAGCCCTGACTGTTTAGCCACTGGATTGTTAATAATTGTGAATGCAGGTTATGTGGAGGACGTGTACTGGTATGCCCAGACCCTCTACCACACAGGCCAGTACCACCGGGCAGCACACTGCATCCTCAACAGGAAACTTCACAAGGTTGGCCATAGCTGATTTTCTTGTTTGAGTCTCACTTTCGAAAAACAGGGTTTAAATTAATGCATGTGTTTATAGTGTCGTCCCTGATTAGCCCCAGCAGTCCGCACAGACTAATCTGAAATGGGGATGACAGTTTAAGCCTAGATGTTGAACAAGAAATTCCATAAAAGCACAAATTGTTGTTCCTGATTAGCCTGTGCAAACTGCATAGGCTTATCTGGGACAACACTTTAGGTAGGCACAAGCTTAAAGTCCCATTTTCGGAGAGGGAGACTAAATTAGTTGATCATTATTCATAATCTTGCAGTCTACATGTATCCCTAAAACTGATCTTAGACCAGTATTCTCCAATCCCCTATTCAGACAATTTTGTTCCCTAAATTAAGGGTTTAGGACCACATCTCAAAGTGGTACAAGAATCCCGGATGGCAGTGTGACACCTTAGATACATAACCATGATCCCTGTGTGTGAATCAGAATGGATCTTGATTTCTGTCATAAATCCATGGAAAAAAAAAACTGTTTTGTAGTTTCTACACACACTTTCAGGTAATGATGATGGAATTTTTTTTAAAGATGTAACTTAGGATATGTAGTAAGGATTTTGAACAGAAATAGGGTGGTACTGTTTCCATTGTAAAAGAATGATATTTTGAACTTACTACCATAATTCTGCTGACCTTATTTTTTGCAGGATCATATCTGTTGTCGTTACCTAGCTGCAAAATGCCATGTAAGTACAGGAGTTCCTTTCTTAATAACATTTTGTTTGTTGGACCACCAAATAGTCTCAGCTGTTTTCTGAAATACTGTTTTACTTGTAGTACTACCCATTTATGATTGATAAATATTAATTTATTATTGAAGTTGTACAATTCTCATTCATCATACTTTAACATAACTTCTAGCTTTTGTCTATAAATGTAACTATATATACAAGCACAATCTTATGTATGAATATGTATAATGTGTGTTATAACCTTGACAAATTTATTTCAGTTCGAGTGCCATGAATACCAGGAGGCGTTGTCGATCGTAGACTTCACTGATAACCCCCTTATGCCAATAAACAGACGCATGTCGTTTGCCAACCAGAGCATCATAGAGCCTGATGTGCTGCCACTGTCCAGTAAAAGTGTAGGATAACATTTACCCTTTACCACTTAGATACATATTTTTAACCCTTTACCACTTAGATACGTATTTTTAAGCCTTACCACTTAGATACATATTTTTAACCCTTTACCATTTAGATACGTATTTTGACGCATTTGTAGTCCCTAAGAAAGTTACATTTAATTTAATACCTTTCTTACTATATTAAAGTTTTAAAGGCTTATTTCAAACCCTTAGTTACTGATTAGCAGCAATCAGCAATAAACCTGAACAGACTGCGAGTAACACTCAGGCTGATCTGGTTTTATGCTGGCCGCAAAAGCCATTTTCACTTTGCTTCTTATTGGAGAAAGGGTTAACTTATACACTATTAGTTTTGTAACATTTGGTTTCAATTTTTTTGTTAACCTTTATTGCATTGAAGGCATAAAGCTTATAGAGACAGTAAGCAGTGGATTTTTTGGGGCAAATTTTGAGCCGAAATTCATTATCTCAGAAAAGTATATAGAGGAAATTTGTTGGATTCGGTGGATTGTTGATTGTATTTTTACTATACACCCTTACTTATATCCAACAGATGGAGAGCTCAATGCTTCAATTCTTTCTTTTGACACATTTTATTTTTCGAACAAAATGTCAAACAAGCTCAAGATGTTCACTAATAGTATGGCGAACTACATGTCTGGGAAGGATAAACTGTGAAAAAATATTAAAGTAAGGGCAGCTACAAAGTCTTGGAAGGGTAAACAGAAAAAATATTGGGCTAAATGCAACTACAAAGTAAGTAGAGGCGACCTGATTTTGTCAGTTAGTAGTCCTGCAAGGTGAGTGATGTTAAACAGATTTTTGCACCCCTGCTTTTACAGATAGAGGGCTCAATCAATGTGCTTCAAAGCTTTCTTTTGACACATTTTATTTTTCTCACAACGATGTCAAAAATGCTAAAGATGTTCATTAAAAATATGGAGAAGTACATGTACCTGTCTTGGAAGGGTAAACTGAAAAACTATTAAACTAAATGCAACTAGAAAGTTAGTAAAGGCGACCTGATTTTGTCAGTAGTCCTGCAAGGTGAGTGATGTTAAACAGATTTTTGCACCCCTGCTTTTACAGATAGAGAGCTCAATCAATTTGCTTCAAAGCTTTCTTTTGACACATTTTATTTTTTCTCACAACACTTTCAAAAATGCTCAAGATGTCCACTCTCAATATGAAGACCTATAATGTCTTGGAAGGGTAAACTGTGTAAAGTATTAAACTTAGGGCAGCTACAAAGTTAGTAAAGGCGACCTGATTTTGTCAGCTTGTCCTGCATGGTGAGTAGAGTTGAACAGATTTTTGCACCCCTGCTTTAACAGATGGAGAGCTCAATCAATGTGCTGCGGGGCCGGATCTATGAAGCTATGGACAACCGGACGCTGGCCATGGAGTGTTTTCGGGAGGCTCTCAGACAGGACGTGTACTGCTACGAGGCGTTTGACCTTCTTGTCAACCACCACATGCTCACCGCACAGGAAGGTAGATTACCATACTTAACCATGTATAATGCACAATCATGTATAACATGCAACCATGTATAATCCGCAACCCATTCTTCAATACCAAGCCAAACATGGAGTATATTATCAATATCTAGATTAGCACAATCAATTTTGCGCATATAAGCTCTCAGAATAGTGTTGAATCAATGTAGAATGCACAACATTATTATTAATTGAAATTTGGGGGTTTAAAAACTGCGCATTATACATGATTAAGCATGTTTCTAATGCCAAAATAGCGAAAGGCCGCTAATTTGAGCTTTGTTCTGTGAAAAGATGGTTTAATGCATGTTACATTGTGCGTAAAGTATCGTCCCAGTTAATTTGTTAGAAGTGCATGCAAGCCTCGCTCTAGGAAACATGGCATAATGCATGTGAGTAAAGTGTACAGCCAGATTAGCCTCTGCAGTCCGCACAGGCTAATCGGGGACAACACTTTCCGCCTAAACTGGATTTTTGCTAAGAAGAGACTTTATTTTTATGAAAAATATCATAAAAGTGGTATGTATCGTCCCTGATTAGCCTGTGTAAAGAGCACAGGCTAATCTTGGACGACACTGAACACACATGTATTAAAGCAATTTTCTTAAAGCGCAGCTCATTAATAATTTGCTTCACAATATTATTTCTAAAATAGCTTATAAAATTGCATTCAATATTTGAAAACGAAGCAGTTTGTTTTACAACAAATGGGAAGCATATAGTAGTGGCACTGTGTGCAGTTTGTCCAACTGTCAGTCCGGATATTCATCAGATAATGCCTGTCTCAGCCATAATTTATATGATAGAATTTACAATAAACTTGAACAAACGTATACCTCAACATGAGGATATGGCAACTGCAACAACTGGGGTGGCATCTGAAAGGGCAAGGTAACACTTAGAGGTCATCGAACAGAAATTGAAATAATTGAACATTGGCATACAATAATTGATTTTAGAAGAACTTCGCTTAAAGGGGCCTTTTCACAGATTTTGGCATGTTTTGAAGTTTGTCATTAAATGCTTTATATTGATAAATGCAAGCGTTAAATTTTAAAAGCTCCAGTTAAAAATCAAAAATAAAATTTTAAAACAGGAACAAAAAGTAGCCCGCAGCAGGGCTCGAACCAGTGACCCCCGGAATCCTGAAGTAAAAACGCATTAGCCAACTGAGCTATTCCGCCAAGCATACATAAGATGCGTATTTTATACCTTATATAAGCAATCTTCGTAGTTTCAAAAATTTAAACGACAACAACAGAACTCTTCAATCGTTTCGCGTTGCAACGCTTTATAATTTTTAGGTTTTTAAATCGTCAAAAGATGCATATAATGGCTATATTAGACCATGGCAAATGTTCAGTAATACTGTTTTCTTACAAATATCATAACTAAACCGAAAATTTGCGAATCTGAAACAACTTTTTCAATTTTGTCAATTTACCAAACCGTGAAAAGATCTCTTTAATTAACCCTTTACCACTAAGATACGTACATGTATTTTCACGCATTTGTAGTATCTTAGAAAGTTATATTTAATTTAAGACCTTTTCATACTAAATTGAAGTTTTTAAGGCTTCATCTCCAAACCTTTAATACTGATGAGCATCAAGCAGCATAAAACCTGAACAGACTGTGAGTTACCCGCAGGCTGTTCTGGTTTTATGCTGTTTGCACATAGCCATTTTTACTTTGCTTCTGAGTGGGAAAGGGTTTAATGTTTACTTTTATAAGAAGATGGGTCCTGTTGCTGACTGCAAGTTTTCGTCTGTTACAGAGCATGAATTGATTGATTCGCTGCCGTTCAACGCTCAGTGTCCAGCCGACGAGGTGGAACTAGTGAGGAGCTTGTATGAAAACAGACTCAAAAAGGTAACTCACAAACAATCAGATTTAAGAGTGTTTCTCTTTTGAAAAGTCTATTCATGTCTTGGGACATGAAACTATGAGTTATTTAAGTTCTCTTTTGTAAAGTCTGTTCATGTCTTGGGATATGAAACTATGAGTTATTTAAGTAAACAGGTTTAAAACATGAAATATTATCTATAAAACTCTGTTTAATTTAAAATTGATCTCTGTGAAAAAACAATGTGCGTAAAGATTCATACCAGATGTGTCTGCACAGGCTTATGCACAGGCTAATCAGGGATGAATCTTCTGCCTAAACTGGATTTTCATTTAGAAGGGACTAACTTGAAACAAAAAGCTCCATGCGTGATGCACAGGCTAATCTGGGACAACTCTTTATGCGTATGATATAAGTCTGGTTTTCAGGGTACAGCTCAATTACTTTCAGTACGATAAGCCTGATGTAGCCAAGCTGCCTGACTGTCTAGAGGTGCTCAGTGACAACCTGGATGTGATTGTTAACGTGGCAGAGAGACATTACTACAACTGCAACTTTAGAGAGTGCTACAAGATCACCACCAAGTAAGTTAGTCATTACTAGCACTTTGGATTGATAAAAATCACGTAAAAAAATTGGTGTTGGTTTTTGCTAACAGATTACACTGAAATATAAAATAAAGGTGTTTTCAAGATTGTATTAAGTAAGGGTCAACAGCTTGACACATATTTGAACTAAAAGTTGATATAAGATATAAAAGAATACAAGTTGTTTGAACTATTATAAGTCATCCTCATAGCAACAGAATGTCGTCATGAAGGGAGCACTTTGAGTTTTATGTTTCCATAAACAGCGCAGTTATAAAAAAATCTTTGCAAAGAACCTAATAATATTGATGTTACGCTTACATAAGATATTTATTTAAAAAATATCAAAATGTCAAATGTTCTGCAGTATAGATACAAACTATTAATAGAGGATAATTAATAAAATACACTCCTTCACTTTTTGATGTTCAACATCAAAATATGCATAAATTGTTCCTTTTAAATCAATTTATGACTTTGCTCATTTTAATACCGCAGGTTTATAATTTGTAATGATCTCCACTTTCATAGGCTGTAGTAAAGGATGGCCTCTGTCTCAAATGAGTGTGTTAAGAATTTACTTTAGGAATTAAAAAATTGGGAAAAATAATTTGAGCAAATTAAGTAATTGAACAACATGCATCTAGAATGAAAAAGTTATTTATAAAATGACGTTAACATGATGCCAATATCACATTAATAATTAAACTATTCACTCACTACATTTTTATGACTAAAAAGGGAGGCATGTAGTTTCAGCACTGTCCATCCACGAATCCCTGAGTCTATCTGCACTTTTTGGTTTCCGCACTTAACCCTTTACCACTTTGATACATATTTTAAGCATTTGTAGTCCCTCAAAAAGTTAAATTTAAATAAATACCTTTCTTACTAGATTCAAATTTTAAAGGCTTAATTTCCAAACCTTAGATACTGATGAGCAGCAAACAGCATAAAACCTGCACAGACTGTGAGTTACCCTCAGGCTGTTCTGGTTTTATGCTGGTTGCAAAAGCCATTTTCACTTTGCTTCTTATGGGGGAAAGGGTTAAACTAACCAGTTTTCATCTGATTGTCAACAAACTCAAACGTAGGTCAAGCTCGATTGAGAGTCTCACCTGATACTTATGGCCCTTGCATTTCTCCAAATAATATGGCTCTTTCATGGTTTCTGTTCTTAAACTCAACCAGTTTTCATCTGATTTTTAATATCATAAATACGTTACCTGTTATCTCTAGCTTACCCCTTTCCAAGGGAGTTATTTCATCCGGAAAATATTCAAGCGCTGGGAATCGTCCACCTCTATAAGAATCCAAATCAGGTTAAACATAGTACAATGCAACCTAACAGGAAATCAAGAACCACAACTCATCTTTCCTTTCCGGATAAAACCATGTGCACGCCTATTTTAGGCTCAGGACTTATGTGTTCTTTTCACTGTGTTTTTGGCGGAGTTTAAAAGGATAAAGTTTATTTATCTTTTATTTGTATCATTCGGTTTATATTTCTATACTTTTTGTTGCAGTTATTGTCATATTTCTGCTTTTGCTGGGTTTCTTTGTTTGTATCGTCGCTCATGTACATGACGTCATGAGCACGTGAACCACGAGGAATTCGTGCCTATTCCCCAATAAGTAATTGAGGTCAATTGGACAGCGTTCTTTGTGTTTACATTTTGTGGTTTAACTTTTTATTTGAATTTATAATCATTAATTTGTTTTTTTGTAGGTTCTTTCTGTTTCTTTTATTTCAGAATGAACTTACAGGATAGAGGTTCTTGTGGTCATATCAAAGCAAGGTGGGATTCCCACGATACTTGCTTGGCATGTACCGGTTGCACATTTAATAACAAATGTGCGGTTTGCGATTTGTGGGCTTACGACGTATGGACAAAAGCAGGTCGCCGGAGGACGTCGATCAGCCGCAAACGCAACGAACCTCCATCCGACGTTGATTACCCGGTGACTCCACTGGTCAAGGATGACCAGCGGTTTTGTCAGTCACCGAGTACCGGGCAAGATGGTGTTGTTGTCAGTCGATCGTCATCAGATCTTATTACTCACACCATGCATACCGGCGACATTGATCATGGAACGACTGGATCAATGTCAGACCACATGGCAGCCGCCATTCTACGGTCTTTGTCCGGTGACGTAACCGGTCATAATATGACCGGCCGGTCACCGGTCCGGTCCGGTCCGGTCACCGGTCATGTCACCGGTCCGGTCCGGTCCGGTCATGTCACCGGTCCGGTCCGGTCACCGGTCCGGTCACCGGTCCGGTCCGGTCACCGGTCCGGTCCGGTCACCGGTCCGGTCCGGTCACCGGTCCGGTCACCGGTCCGGTCCGGTCACCGGTCCGGTCCGGTCACCGGTCCGGTCCGGTCATTGATCACCGGTCCGGTCCGGTCACCGGTCCGGTCCGGTCCGGTCACCGGTCAACAGTCATCAGTTGGGCCTGCCACCGATAACACCAATCGCCGGTCAAGAAGAACTCGGTCTTCATCATCGGCGTATTCTTCTACATCCGATTCGTCGTCGAATACATCGTCTTCATCAAGGAGTGGACATCGGACACGCTCTTCTTCGTCGAGCAGTTATCATCGTCGCGGCGCTCATAAGCGATCACGTCGTCACTCACGGAGACGGTATTCCAAAAAATCTCGATCTCATCGCAGCCGATCCACATCTCGACAGCGCAGCCGATCCAGATCTCGACATTGCAGGAAACGAGGACGTCGGCAACGTTCACGTAGACAGCATCGGAATTACCATAGTCGTTCACCATCGTGTTCCGTTATGGAATCGCATGTTTCCATGCCAAATGTGTCGGTTCCAACGTTGACTGCCACACGTATTGCATCTTCAGGAGCTCATCTCACTACTACGGCGTCAGTGTCAACACCACGGGTATCATCTACAGTATCTAGTCGTGTACCCCCTACAGCTACCCTGTCGAATCCTGATACACTATGGATACAGAATTCGGCGGGACATTTTGTACCGGTCAATGCTGATAATTTACCTTCTTCCGGTTTACATTATCAGTTTACTGACGTCGGGGATGATCATTCGCTGTTACCAGACAATTACAATCCGGTACAAGATATTCTCACTTCTGTTCCTGCTGATTCTATACAAACCGCTGGTGTTGTAGAGAGTGAGGCTGATTCAGATGCAGAATCTTATGTTGAGACGGATCAATATTTAGCTCCGATTGGTCAGATCTATGAACTGATGTTTCGTACTCTTGGTGAAGATTACTGTCCAAGACCTGCTGAACTGTCTTCAAATGCGACGATTTCTGTGACAGAACAACTTTTTCGTACATTTGATCCCAACAGGGTTATTAAGTCGACGGCTCGTCCTGACCCACGACTTCCCATTGGTTCTACTGTTCTATCTGTTCGTCAATCATTGGAATCAGCTAATAAGACTATTCCAAAACGAGGAGAAACATGGAAAATTCCTAAGGAACTAGCTGATCCAAAACACCAGGAAGGTAGTAAAAGTTACAAACCTCCTGTACCACATGCAACATCTGGGTTGGATTTTTCAAAACTTCCGGTTCCAGATCCGGACATAAGCAAGCTATCTCTTGTAATGCCAAGTGGTTCCAATTCAGTTTCTGTTCCGTTTTCAATGTTGGAAACTTGGGAAATGAGGGAACGTAGATCATTAGGTTTGACTAACCAAATTGACTTCATGCTAGCGACAATTTTACAAATGGTGTGTGATTGGTCGGAATCTGTTCCGGAGGAACTCCGTGATTTGTTAATTCATCTCTCACGGACCACACTGGCCTTATCTCACACTTCTGCTTCTTCAATGTCCGAGATGCTAAGGATTCGTAGAGATCTTATCCTTACTTCTTTACCTAAAGATTTTCTGTTGGAACCTGGTATGAACTCGCTCAGAACAGCTCCTCTCACATCAGGGTTTCTTTTTGGTGGAAGGATACAAGAAGCAATCACAGCTGACAAGGATGACCAACTTCATGCTTCTTTAGCTAGAAACAACTCTGGACAACGCCAAGGGGTCTTTAAGCATCCTGCTTCTAGGCCACCAGCAGTTCCAGCATTCAAGACGGCTAAGAGAAATAACCTTTTCTCTAAAAAGCCTTCTTTTAATCCACGGTCAGGTCCTAATAGGCAGTCTTCCTATAACAGACCTTCTTTGTCACACAAGTCTTCTAATAAAGATTCTGGGAAAAAGGGCAAACCCAAGCCGGGACAGAGGAATTTCAAACCTTCTACCGGCAGGGGCGCACCTCCTGCTTATCAGCCCTAGGTCCCTTCCCTTTCTACCGCCACAACCTCCGATGCCGGAAATACCAGTCGGGGCCAGACTTTTCCACTTCTCAAATCGATGGCTTCAAATTACTTCAGACGCATGGGTTCATTCTCTTGTGACAAAAGGCCTGACTTTTCAATTCGAAAAAAGGCCTCCACTTTCTCGCGTCCCTATAGAGCTGGTATCTCGGCATCCACATATTCCAGAGTCCATTCTCGGGCTCTTGGAAAAACAGGCGGTAGAAAGGGTTCAAGATCCTTATTCTCCAGGATTTTACAGTCGTCTTTTTCTTGTTCAAAAGAAAAATGGTTCCTGGAGACCAGTAATAGATTTAAAAGTGTTCAACATGTATCTCCTCAAACCAACTTTCAAAATGGAGACTCCTTCTTTCATACGGGAATCCATCAAACCCCTGCACTGGGGGGTGTCTTTGGATCTGGAAGATGCTTACTTCCATGTTCCTATACATCCCAACTACCGAAAGTACTTGCGATTCGCCTTTCAAGGCCAAGTCTACCAGTTCCGGTCTATGCCTTTCGGGTTGGCGACAGCCCCACGAGTTTTTACCAAACTAATGTCGGCAGTCGGATCACACCTCAGAGTTCACGGGATTATTCTTCTTCAGTATTTCGACGACTGGCTCTTACACCAGCTCGATCGTCAATTGCTTCTGTACAACCTAGAATTCTCTTGGAAGGAGCTCCTCTCGTTAGGGCTCCTTCTCAATGCAGACAAATCAGACCTCATTCCTTCACAGGACTTTACGTTTGTGGGAATGAATTTCTTGACCCACATCAATCGGGTCAGAGTGTCTATTCAACGTATATCAGACCTTCTGATGAAGGTCAACTGGGTTTTGTCCCAATCTCATATAACAGCTCAAGAATTCCTCTCTCTCAACGGTATCCTGAGCTCAGTAGCAGACTTTGTGCAGTTGGGACGTCTCTTCCTACGTCCTCTTCAGCACTATCTCTCAGCTTGTTGGAAATGGTCTCCAGGCAATCTATTAACACAGATTCCAATCCTTCCCTCCTTAAGGTCTCATCTTCAGTGGTGGCTAGACGAGGAGACTCTGTTGGCAGGAGTACCCCTTCTTCCCCCGCAACCGTCATTATATCTAATAACGGATGCGAGCAAGGAAGGGTGGGGTGCTCACCTGGAACCTCTCAGTCTGATAATTTCAGGGTTGTGGTCTCATCAGGAATCTCACCTTCATATCAACAATCTAGAAATGCGAGCAGTATTTCTAGCTGTATCTCATTTCCAATCACATCTTCGAGACTCTTGTGTGATGGTGTCAACAGACAACACATCTGTGGTGGCTTACATCCAGGCACAGGGGGGAACACATTCTCAATCCCTGTATCTGGAAACCAGAAAATTACGTGTTCTTTGCAAAACACTCAACATTCATCTGCTGGCAAAATATATACCAGGTCGCCTCAACGCCCTGGCGGATGGTTTGTCTCGCAAACACCAGTTACTTCCATCGGAGTGGACACTTCATCAAGAAGTGACCAACCAGATCTTTTTCAAGTTCGGTTATCCCCTGGTCGATCTATTTGCAACCAGACACAATCACAGACTTCCTCTGTATGTGAGTCCAGTTTACGATCCAGCAGCGTGGGCAATCGACGCGCTTTCGTTCGCATGGGACCAACTGGACGCTTACGCCTATCCCCCACCCATTCTAATTCCCCAAATATTGGGGAAAATCAAGGTGAGCTCTTGCAGGATACTCCTGATTGCCCCTTGGTGGCCCAGAAGATCTTGGTTCAACGATCTTCTCAGTCTCCTGTACGATTATCCCAGGAATCTTCCTCACAGGTCAGATCTTCTGTCTCAAAGCGGCAGACTACATGCGGACCCAAAAATGTTCCACTTACACGTCTGGCCGTTATCAGGCAATCTTTGCAGAAGAAATGTTTTTCTGTCAGGGCTTCAACCCTCGTTGCTTCGGCAAGGAGAAAATCCACCAGAGCAGTCTATGATGCTCGTTGGAAACTCTTCTCCAATTGGTGTTTTCGAGGGAAAATTAATCCCCTCAATCCCTCTGCTAGACGAATAGCGGATTTTCTCATTTATCTTTTTGATGATAAGAAACTTTCTCTTAGTTCCATCAAAGGATACAGATCTATGATTTCGCATACATTGGCTTTCACTAAGTCTTCACAAGTCTGTGCTGATCCAGCTATTTCAGAACTTGTTCGAGCTATGGAACTTAGTCGTCCTGTATCTCGTACACTTGCTCCTAAATGGGATTTAGCTTGTGTGCTTGGTTCCCTTATTAAGGCTCCCTATGAACCTCTTGATCAGGCTTCATTACAATTCCTAACATGGAAGACCGTTTTCCTTCTTACTATGGCTTCAGCCAAACGGAGAAGTGAAATTCATGCTCTTTCTATCGAGGATAGTCATCTTCGTTTTGACTCTTCTGATGGTTCTGTTACATTGTTGTGTCAGTCAGGATTCCTTGCTAAAAATCAACTCCCCTCTATGGCTTCCAAACCCTTCAAAGTTCCAAGTCTATCTAGAACTTGTGGACATGAAGATGATGATAGACTCCTTTGCCCGGTCAGGGCTTTGAAGTTCTACCTTAAAAAGGTAAAGTCTATTCGAGGTTCTCGCAAGAGACTTTTCATTCCATTAAAAGGGGGGGGCGATGTGTCTGCGGCTTCTATTTCTCGTTGGATAGCCTCGACTATAAGGAAAGCTTATTCTTCTCTTTCATCGAGGGATTTATCCCTGTTTAAGATAAGACCGCATGAATTAAGAGCTCTTTCGGCTTCGTGGGCTTATATTAATCAGACCCCACTATCTGAAGTGCTTCAAGCTGCTTTCTGGAGGAATCCGACCACCTTCTCCTCTTTTTATCTTCTTTCTCTTGAGTGCCAACAAGACAATTTGTATAAGTTGGGTCCTCTTGTAGTGGCTCAAACGGTAGTTTCTTCTATGGCGTAAGTACACTGGTGCCATCCGAGAATTAAGTACTATACTGTACTAACAAAGATTATAAGAGGACTTGATTCTACTATCTCTGGCTGTAAACCCTCTATATGGGTTTTGCTGTGATGGGAAAAAATATGCGAACCTTCCCGCCGCAGCTGCAAAATCAGCTAGAGATAACAGGTAACGTATTTATGATATTAAAACAAATTTTCTTAAGTAAAATTCATTTTAATTATTAAATACTTACCTGTTATCGGTAAGTCCCACCTCCCACCCCGCTCATCGCCTTTTTATGTTTGCGTAAAGGAAAGATGAGTTGTGGTTCTTGATTTCCTGTTAGGTTGCATTGTACTATGTTTAACCTGATTTGGATTCTTATAGAGGTGGACGATTCCCAGCGCTTGAATATTTTCCGGATGAAATAACTCCCTTGGAAAGGGGTAAGCTAGAGATAACAGGTAAGTATTTAATAATTAAAATGAATTTTACTTAAGAAAATTTGTGTCAACAAACTTTCATAAAAATGTGGGTCAAGCTCAATCAAGAGTCAAGTCTCACCAGATACTTATGGTCCTCGCATTTCTCCAAATAATATGGCTCTTTCATGGTTTCTTTTCTTAAACTCAACCAGTTTTCATCTGATTGTCAACAAACTTTCATAAAAATGTGGGTCAAGCTCAATCAAGAGTCAAGTCTCACCAGATACTTATGGTCCTCGCATTTCTCCAAATAATATGGCTCTTTCATGGTTTCTGTTCTTAAACTCAACCAGTTTTCATCTGATTGTCAACAAACTTTCATAAAAATGTGGGTCAAGCTCAATCAAGAGTCAAGTCTCACCAGATACTTATGGTCCTCGCATTTCTCCAAATAATATGGCTCTTTCATGGTTTCTGTTCTTAAACTCAACCAGTTTTCATCTGATTGTCAACAAACTTTCATAAAAATGTGGGTCAAGCTCAATCAAGAGTCAAGTCTCACCAGATACTTATGGTCCTCGCATTTCTCCAAATAATATGGCTCTTTCATGGTTTCTGTTCTTAAACTCAACCAGTTTTCATCTGATTGTCAACAAACTTTCATAAAAATGTGGGTCAAGCTCAATCAAGAGTCAAGTCTCACCAGATACTTATGGTCCTCGCATTTCTCCAAATAATATGGCTCTTTCATGGTTTCTTTTCTTAAACTCAACCAGTTTTCATCTGATTGTCAACAAACTTTCATAAAAATGTGGGTCAAGCTCAATCAAGAGTCAAGTCTCACCAGATACTTATGGTCCTCGCATTTCTCCAAATAATATGGCTCTTTCATGGTTTCTGTTCTTAAACTCAACCAGTTTTCATCTGATTGTCAACAAACTTTCATAAAAATGTGGGTCAAGCTCAATCAAGAGTCAAGTCTCACCAGATACTTATGGTCCTCGCATTTCTCCAAATAATATGGCTCTTTCATGGTTTCTGTTCTTAAACTCAACCAGTTTTCATCTGATTGTCAACAAACTTTCATAAAAATGTGGGTCAAGCTCAATCAAGAGTCAAGTCTCACCAGATACTTATGGTCCTCGCATTTCTCCAAATAATATGGCTCTTTCATGGTTTCTTTTCTTAAACTCAACCAGTTTTCATCTGATTGTCAACAAACTTTCATAAAAATGTGGGTCAAGCTCAATCAAGAGTCAAGTCTCACCAGATACTTATGGTCCTCGCATTTCTCCAAATAATATGGCTCTTTCATGGTTTCTGTTCTTAAACTCAACCAGTTTTCATCTGATTGTCAACAAACTTTCATAAAAATGTGGGTCAAGCTCAATCAAGAGTCAAGTCTCACCAGATACTTATGGTCCTCGCATTTCTCCAAATAATATGGCTCTTTCATGGTTTCTTTTCTTAAACTCAACCAGTTTTCATCTGATTGTGAACAAACTTTCATAAAAATGTGGGTCAAGCTCAATCAAGAGTCAAGTCTCACCAGATACTTATGGTCCTCGCATTTCTCCAAATAATATGGCTCTTTCATGGTTTCTGTTCTTAAACTCAACCAGTTTTCATCTGATTGTCAACAAACTTTCATATAAATGTGGGTCAAGCTCAATCAAGAGTCAAGTCTCACCAGATACTTATGGTCCTCGCATTTCTCCAAATAATATGGCTCTTTCATGGTTTCTGTTCTTAAACTCAACCAGTTTTCATCTGATTGTCAACAAACTTTCATAAAAATGTGGGTCAAGCTCAATCAAGAGTCAAGTCTCACCAGATACTTATGGTCCTCGCATTTCTCCAAATAATATGGCTCTTTCATGGTTTCTTTTCTTAAACTCAACCAGTTTTCATCTGATTGTGAACAAACTTTCATAAAAATGTGGGTCAAGCTCAATCAAGAGTCAAGTCTCACCAGATACTTATGGTCCTCGCATTTCTCCAAATAATATGGCTTTTTGATTATTCGGCTCTCGTATTCAGTTTTCATCTGCTCATCACCAAACTTTCAAAAAAAGTTACTAAGATTTCAATGGAGGTCAATGACATTAACCAGCCAAATCCCAGATGCACTTTGGAGTTATTGCCCTTGAATTTCTCAAAATAGGCTTTTGATATAAAGTGAGTTTTAAAACAAAAGTTCAATGTACGGGCATCTATGTCTTAGGAACACGTGTATTTTTGGAATAAGAATTTTACTTCAGCAAAACATTGCCTCAAGTAAAATTGCTTTATATGTTAATGTTGTGTTTCAGGATTTTGAATTCTGATCCGTACAATAGTACCTGCCTGCCATTGCATATAGCGGTTATGGTGGAGCTGAAGAAAACAAATGGTAAGGTTGAATACGCCCTCTGCCTAAAGTGTTGTCCCAGATTAGACTGTGCAGTCTGCACAGGCTAATCAAGAAGCACACTTTATGCTTTTGTATTTTCTTATATAGGAAGTAATTAGCAAAAATCCAGTGATAGCTGAAATTGTCGTCCCTTATCAGCATCTTCTGACTTCACAGGTTTTATATATACTTGGGAGGCATTTGCAAGATCTCTGTTAACACTCCAAGTATTCTTGGTTCTTTCTAGGAAACAGACAGTCTCTGTTAACCTTAGGGTTTCAAAAAGATATAGCGAAAATGAATTGGTTTGATATAGTTTATGGCTAACTGCTAGTCTACAGACATGTAAATTTAAGACAAAGATGTTTGCATTATTAAAAATAGTTTCTGAACATGGTTTCAAATGTTCAAGTGTAAATTGTACTGCTCACATATAATAGATATGCTAAGAGGATTTATGAAAATAATAAGAGTGATGTGTTAGTTTTAATTCTGAAGCATTCAAAATGACCATATTAAATTGGTGTTAAGCTTGAGGTGGAGGGGGTGTGGGAATGCTATTCATCTTTTATCCCATTTAAAGGTTAAATTGTTGAGCTTTTGTTTCCTGCTACAAGTCATATCTCCAAAGCCTTTTTGTAAGATTCAATGATACTTTGTACAAGTGTATATTTAAGTAAGACAATGTGCAGAAGGCATGACACTGTCATGCCAGTTCAAGGTCAATGTCATACTTACAGGTTAGTCCATATAAACGGACTCCCAGAGCCTTTGATAATTTTTGCTATGGCTGCTCTGGGAGTCCATATTCACTCGTTCATAGAGACAAGAGCAAATCTGTGCACAGATTTCGTGCGCATAACTAAACAGACGAGACAAATTGAGGAAAATAATAAATAAACTTCATAAACATGTTAAATTTACTTGAATGTTATCCTTTGCATGCACCCTATAAAAACACGACAATGTTTCAACACACTTTTCTCGCTGACATGTTTATGTTTAAATTTGAATCAGTGTATTCTGTATCGAATACCACATCGTTATCGACTTTAATAGGCTCCAACACATAACCCGATGGCAAAATATTGGTGCACTGCGACCTAACCAATATTGGGTCAATTTTCCAATTTCGCTGATACAGCTGACCAAAGAAAAACTGAGTCAATTAAAAACAATTATTTTTTGCTTTAATGGTACCATTTGGATGAGTTTGTGGTTAAGACAGGTAAACTTTAATAAGTTCTTGCAGTTTCAGTGTTCCTTAACCCTTGCATTGTTGATAACATTTTGCACCCATGGACAAGATAGAGCGCATTGCAACTCTCAGCAGCCCATTGGGCTATAAAGCTGAGAGTTGAATTATTGCAACTAACTTACTGGTCACATGTTTATAGCCACTATTAATGTGTGGTCATGTCAGTTCAGTAACTTCCGGGTCCTTAAGCGTTTTTTCATGACAATTGCATGGGTGAAAGTTTTCAGTATTAGTACAGAATTCTGTTTGTTTTTTCCTCTGAGATTGTTTTCGTGAATCATGTAAATCCAATGAGATTGTGTTGGGGGGGTGTGGGCCATGTGTCCAGCAATTCCAACAAACAAAATACGATTAATTCCAGACATAATAAATTGGTTTCTCACTGTTCCGTTAGCCCATATAATAGATTCCATGCGTCCACTGCTTCTCAATTAGTCTATCCCCCTGGGCCTATTGCTCTTTCATTTTCTATTTTCTAGTGAATCGTTCTATCCCTTTGGCCCCCAGCTAAAACATTTCAGCAGTATTTTTCATTGTTTGTACTTTAACACAGGCATTTGCTGCAAATGGTAGGCAGTGTAATGAAGGCATGAGGTGATCAAGCAACTTAAGGTCAAGGTCCTTCTTGAATGTCAAAAAGAATGGTGAGGGTAAATGCTGTTCTTTGAACTGCCTTGTTATAACTAACAACAGTATTTATTCATTTCAGGTTTATTTTATTTGGCCCACAAGCTAGTAGATCTTTATCCAAACAAACCAGTAAGTTATTGGTCTTAACCATGTTTTTTTTGTATTCTTATCTTTATTTGAAAGCTTTCTGAGATAGTAAATCATGTATTTGTTTTGGTTGCTATAGCACGGAAATGAAAATACCCGTATATGCTTAAATGCTCAACTGACACTATTGATATGTGAATTTTTCACTGTTTAAGAGAAATGTTTTTGAAGGACTTAACTTAATCTAATGTAGTACATTTGAAAACTTTGTCTAAAAAATGGTTTACATCTAAGTGTAAACTTGTGTGCTTCGTAAATTTCAAACAAATGAGCAGTGCTGTGGGAAATTAGGGCTTGAAACGTGGGCTTAAAGTGTTGTACCAGTCTGCACTTGCTAATCAGAACGACACTTTCTGCTTTTATGGAATTTTACGTATAAATGAAGTTTCTTCCTAGTTAATATCCAGATAAGGAAGAAAGTTTTGTCCCTGATTAGCCTGAGCAAACTGCACAGGCTAATCTATAACAACACTTTACACACATCCTAATCCATTAAACCCAGTTTTGCCAGAGGAAGGCTTATATGTATTGATAACATTTACAGATGGTTTGATTCTTCAGGTTTCCTGGTTTGCAGTTGGCTGCTACTATCTTCTCCTTGACAACAAAGACCCAGCTAGACGATATCTCAGGTACCATAAGCAGAGGGGGTAATCATGTGATAGTCAAGATGGCGACGTCCAAGCCGAGACAGTTATTTTTCACAGTTTTATACCCTTTATTCCTCTTGTTTAATTTTTAAACGGCGCTCACTTTCCAGCCATATCAGTAAACAAGTGATCAGCGTTTATTTCGTATTTAAATTCGCTTTGTATCTCTACTTTACACCCCGCAAATTTTCTTAGTGGAGCCCTTATTAGGTCATCCCGCTAAGAAATTTTGCACAGAGTAAAGTTCAGATATAGAGCGAATATTACTATGAAATAAACGCCAGTAACTTTCTTGCTAATATGTCTGGGAAGTGGGCGGAATTAAAAAAATAAAACAAGTTATTAAAGAGTATAAAACGGCGAAAAATACCGGCCTCGGCATGGACATCGCCATCTTGATAATCACGTGATTACCCCCTCTGATAAGTGTTCCTCAGTATTTTGGGGTCATAACAAGGCTTCTATAGCTTCAACCTCACCTGGCATGGTCTGTAGGGTCATAACAAGGCTTCTAAAGCTTCAACCTCACCTGGCATGGTCTGTAGGGTCATAACAAGGCTTCTAAAGCTTCAACCTCACCTGGCATGGTCTGTAGGGTCATAACAAGGCTTCTAAAGCTTCAACCTCACCTGGCATGGTCTGTAGGGTCATAACAAGGCTTCTAAAGCTTCAACCTCACCTGGCATGGTCTGTGGGGTCATAACAAGGCTTCTAAAGCTTCAACCTCACCTGGCATGGTCTGTGGGGTCATAACAAGGCTTCTAAAGCTTCAACCTCACCTGGCCATGGTCTGTAGGGTCATAACAAGGCTTCTAAAGCTTCAACCTCACCTGGCATGGTCTGTAGGGTCATAACAAGGCTTCTAAAGCTTCAACCTCACCTGGCATGGTCTGTGGGGTCATAACAAGGCTTCTAAAGCTTCAACCTCACCTGGCCATGGTCTGTAGGGTCATAACAAGGCTTCTAAAGCTTCAACCTCACCTGGCATGGTCTGTAGGGTCATAACAAGGCTTCTAAAGCTTCAACCTCACCTGGCATGGTCTGTGGGGTCATAACAAGGCTTCTAAAGCTTCAACCTCACCTGGCCATGGTCTGTGGGGTCATAACAAGGCTTCTAAAGCTTCAACCTCACCTGGCCATGGTCTGTGGGGTCATAACAAGGCTTCTAAAGCTTCAACCTCACCTGGCATGGTCTGTAGGGTCATAACAAGGCTTCTAAAGCTTCAACCTCACCTGGCATGGTCTGTGGGGTCATAACAAGGCTTCTAAAGCTTCAACCTCACCTGGCCATGGTCTGTAGGGTCATAACAAGGCTTCTAAAGCTTCAACCTCACCTGGCCATGGTCTGTGGGGTCATAACAAGGCTTCTAAAGCTTCAACCTCACCTGGCATGGTCTGTAGGGTCATAACAAGGCTTCTAAAGCTTCAACCTCACCTGGCATGGTCTGTGGGGTCATAACAAGGCTTCTAAAGCTTCAACCTCACCTGGCACGGTCTGTGGGGTCATAACAAGGCTTCTAAAGCTTCAACCTCACCTGGCATGGTCTGTGGGGTCATAACAAGGCTTCTAAAGCTTCAACCTCACCTGGCCATGGTCTGTAGGGTCATAACAAGGCTTCTAAAGCTTCAACCTCACCTGGCCATGGTCTGTGGGGTCATAACAAGGCTTCTAAAGCTTCAACCTCACCTGGCCATGGTCTGTAGGGTCATAACAAGGCTTCTAAAGCTTCAACCTCACCTGGCACGGTCTGTAGGGTCATAACAAGGCTTCTATAGCTTCAACCTCACCTGGCATGGTCTGTAGGGTCATAACAAGGCTTCTAAAGCTTCAACCTCACCTGGCATGGTCTGTGGGGTCATAACAAGGCTTCTAAAGCTTCAACCTCACCTGGCATGGTCTTGGTTTGAATCAACTTTCACACACTTATTATTAAATTACATTAAAGCAAATCATCCTGTTGGTGCAAAAAGGTACCATGCAACAATTCCTTTGTTATGTCACATGGTACCTTTTTTGCACCAACGGGGCGAAATGAAACTGCATTTCACTATAGTTATTGTTGCTTTTAGTATGAAAAAGGGGGGAAAAGAATTGGTATTCACAAACCTATTCTTATACATAAGATTTTAGAATTGAATTCAACATTTTGATGTTCTCTTATTTCTTCAAATATCTTCTTATCTATTGCCATGGAATTATGCATCTAAAATTAAAAATTAAGAAACATTAACAGAATGTTCCCAGACATTCCAATTTGCCAATCCTCAAACTACATGTACATGCTTCAATCTTTGTACCGGTACCTCAGTATTTTTGGGTCACAACTCAATTTTTGGAGCCTTTGTCTGGGCTGGTGTGGGTTTGAATCTGCTTTAAATTATAACCTGAAAAGAATCCATTGTGTTCAATAGTTATTGTGGCTTTTGGTATACACCAATTTGGGGGAAAAAGCACTGGTATGAACTATCATTGAGATTCTCCAATAAATTTGAAAGTTTGAAAGCTCCCCTTTTCATAACCTGCCAAAATGGAAACTTAAAAATTCTCATGCAAATATCTTATAGAAAGAATTGTTTAACACGTGCACTGACCATTGATATGGACACCATTTATCCTATGATTATACTTGCTTTAATAAAATGACTCTCTTTTGATAAAGTTTATGAAATACAGCAAACACGCTCAGTATAGCGACATCACGCTCAGTATAGCGACATCATGCTATGTTTTGATGTCATTTAACATCTGTGCTGTTTTTAGCTATTTTCTTTTGTTAACAACAGAAAAAGCAAAACTTATTGGATAATTAGATTATCAGGTGAATTTCTTACCTAGGTAAAATTCTTTGCAGGACCTGAAAAACTCGCAGTCTGTTAAGGTTTTATGCTGTTTGCTGCTCATCAGTATCTAAGGTTTTGAGATGAAGCCTTAAAAACTTGAATCTAGTAAGAAAGGTCTTAATTAAATATATTCTAATGGACTACAAATGCGTTAAAATACGTATCTAAGTGGTAAAGGGTTAATTAATTGTTTGAACTGGACCAAGGTGGCTCTTGCAGGGCTGACTGAAACAGTCAGAACACCCAAAATCTATGCAGAGAGGAAAAAATATTTGTAAGGTTTTGTTTCTTTGCAATTTAAGTTCCTTTTGCCCGCTTCAGCAAGGCTACCACCCTGGAGAGGACATATGGCCCAGCCTGGCTTGCGTTCGGCCATTCTTTTGCCAAGGGTAACGAGCATGACCAGGCAATGGCAGCCTACTTCACTGCTGCACAGCTCATGAAAGGGTAGGATGAGATGTATTTTGTACAACTCTATTATTTGTTTTGTTTTTAAATTATTTAGCATCCACTCCCATCATTTTTTTAATCATTCAGTTTTTTCCCCAAAAATGTATCTTTCTTCTGGATTTGTCATTCCCCTGCTTAACCCTTTGCATGCTGGGAAATTTGTCGTCTGCTTAAATGTCATCTGCTGAATTTCTAAAATTAGCATTTTCTTCGATTTTTTTCAAAGAATACTATCATAATAGCAAACAGTTTGGATCCTGATGAGACGCCACGTTCTGTGGCGTCTCATCTGGATCCAAACTGTTTGCAAAGGCCTTCAATATTCGGTTCCCGCACTGAAAGGGTTAAGTTATCTCATCATCACCACCACCCCACTCCCACCTGGAGAATGGTCTCACCAACAATCACCACCACCCCACTCCCACCTGGAGAATGGTCTCACCAACAATCCCCTTACTCACACCACCCCACTCCCACCTGGAGAATGGTCTCACCAACAATCCCCTTACTCACACCACCCCACTCCACCTGGAGAATGGTCTCACCAACAATCCCCTTACTCACACTACCCCACTCCCACCTGGAGAATGGTCTCACCAACAATCCCCTTACTCACACCACCCCACTCCCACCTGGAGAATGGTCTCACCAACAATCCCCTTACTCACACCACCCCACTCCCACCTGGAGAATGGTCTCACCAACAATCCCCTTACTCACACCACCCCACTCCCACCTGGAGAATGGTCTCACCAACAATCCCCTTACTCACACCACCCCACTCCCACCTGGAGAATGGTCTCACCAACAATCCCCTTACTCACACCACCCCACTCCCACCTGGAGAATGGTCTCACCAACAATCCCCTTACTCACACCACCCCACTCCCACCTGGAGAATGGTCTCACCAACAATCCCCTTACTCACACCACCCCACTCCCACCTGGAGAATGGTCTCACCAACAATCCTCTTACTCACACCACCCCACTCCCACCTGGAGAATGGTCTCACCAACAATCCCCTTACTCACACCACCCCACTCCCACCTGGAGAATGGTCTCACCAACAATCCCCTTACTCACACCACCCCACTCCCACCTGGAGAATGGTCTCACCAACAATCCCCTTACTCACACCACCCCCACTCCACCTGGAGAATGGTCTCACCAACAATCCCCTTACTCACACCACCCCACTCCCACCTGGAGAATGGTCTCACCAACAATCCCCTTACTCACACCACCCCACTCCCACCTGGAGAATGGTCCTCACCAACAATCCCCTTACTCACACCACCCCACTCCCACCTGGAGAATGGTCTCACCAACAATCCCCTTACTCACACCACCCCACTCCACCTGGAGAATGATCTCACCAACAATCCCCTTACTCACACCACCCCACTCCCACCTGGAAAATGGTCTCACCAACAATCCCCTTACTCACACCACCCCACTCCCACCTGGAGAATGGTCTCACCAACAATCCCCTTACTCACACCACCCCACTCCCACCTGGAGAATGGTCTCACCAACAATCCCCTTACTCACACCACCCCACTCCACCTGGAGAATGGTCTCACCAACAATCCCCTTACTCACACCACCCCACTCCCACCTGGAGAATGGTCTCACCAACAATCCCCTTACTCACACCACCCCACTCCCACCTGGAGAATGGTCTCACCAACAATCCCCTTACTCACACCACCCCACTCCCACCTGAGGAATGGTCTCACCAACAATCCCCTTACTCACACCACCCCACTCCCACCTGGAGAATGGTCTCACCAACAATCCCCTTACTCACACCACCCCACTCCACCTGGAGAATGGTCTCACCAACAATCCTCTACACCACCCCACTCCACCTGGAGAATGGTCTCACCAACAATCCCCTTACACCATCCCACTCCCACCTGGAGAATGGTCTCACCAACAATCCTCTTACTCACACCACCCCACTCCACCTGGAGAATGGTCTCACCAACAATCCCCTTACTCACACCACCCCACTCCCACCTGGAGAATGGTCTCACCAACAATCCCCTTACTCACACCACCCCACTCCCACCTGGAGAATGGTCTCACCAACAATCCCCTTACACCACCCCACTCCCACCTGGAGAATGGTCTCACCAACAATCCCCTTACACCACCCCACTCCACCTGGAGAATGGTCTCACCAACAATCCCCTTACACCACCCCACTCCCACCTGGAGAATGGTCTCACCAACAATCCCCTTACTCACACCACCCCACTCCACCTGGAGAATGGTCTCACCAACAATCCCCTTACTCACACCACCCCACTCCCACCTGGAGAATGGTCTCACCAACAATCCCCTTACACCACCCCACTCCACCTGGAGAATGGTCTCACCAACAATCCCCTTACTCACACCACCCCACTCCACCTGGAGAATGGTCTCACCAACAATCCCCTTATTCACACCACCCCACTCCCACCTGGAAAATGGTCTCACCAACAATCCCCTTACTCACACCACCCCACTCCCACCTGGAGAATGGTCTCACCAACAATCCCCTTACTCACACCACCCCACTCCCACCTGGAGAATGGTCTCACCAACAATCCCCTTACTCACACCACCCCACTCCCACCTGGAGAATGGTCTCACCAACAATCCCCTTACTCACACCACCCCCACTCCCACCTGGAGAATGGTCTCACCAACAATCCCCTTACTCACACCACCCCACTCCACCTGGAGAATGGTCTCACCAACAATCCCCTTACTCACACCACCCCACTCCCACCTGGAGAATGGTCTCACCAACAATCCCCTTACTCACACCACCCCACTCCCACCTGGAGAATGGTCTCACCAACAATCCCCTTACACCACCCCACTCCACCTGGAGAATGGTCTCACCAACAATCCCCTTACTCACACCACCCCACTCCCACCTGGAGAATGGTCTCACCAACAATCCCCTTACTCACACCACCCCACTCCACCTGGAGAATGGTCTCACCAACAATCCCCTTACTCACACCACCCCACTCCCACCTGGAGAATGGTCTCACCAACAATCCCCTTACTCACACCACCCCACTCCCACCTGGAGAATGGTCTCACCAACAATCCCCTTACTCACACCACCCCACTCCACCTGGAGAATGATCTCACCAACAATCCCCTTACACCACCCCACTCCCACCTGGAGAATGGTCTCACCAACAATCCCCTTACTCACACCACCCCACTCCCACCTGGAGAATGGTCTCACCAACAATCCCCTTACTCACACCACCCCACTCCCACCTGGAGAATGGTCTCACCAACAATCCCCTTACACCACCCCACTCCACCTGGAGAATGGTCTCACCAACAATCCCCTTACTCACACCACCCCACTCCCACCTGGAGAATGGTCTCACCAACAATCCCCTTACTCACACCACCCCACTCCACCTGGAGAATGGTCTCACCAACAATCCCCTTACTCACACCACCCCACTCCCACCTGGAGAATGGTCTCACCAACAATCCCCTTACTCACACCACCCCACTCCCACCTGGAGAATGGTCTCACCAACAATCCCCTTACTCACACCACCCCACTCCACCTGGAGAATGATCTCACCAACAATCCCCTTACACCACCCCACTCCCACCTGGAGAATGGTCTCACCAACAATCCCCTTACTCACACCACCCCACTTCCACCTGGAGAATGGTCTCACCAACAATCCCCTTACTCACACCACCCCACTCCACCTGGAGAATGGTCTCACCAACAATCCCCTTACACCACCCCACTCCCACCTGGAGAATGGTCTCACCAACAATCCCCTTACTCACACCACCCCACTCCCACCTGGAGAATGGTCTCACCAACAATCCCCTTACTCACACCACCCCACTCCACCTGGAGAATGGTCTCACCAACAATCCCCTTACTCACACCACCCCACTCCCACCTGGAGAATGATCTCACCAACAATCCCCTTACTCACACCACCCCACTCCCACCTAGAGAATGGTCTCACCAACAATCCCCTTACTCACACCACCCCACTCCCACCTGGAGAATGGTCTCACCAACAATCCCCTTACTCACACCACCCCACTCCCACCTGGAGAATGGTCTCACCAACAATCCTCTTACTAACACCACCCCACTCCCACCTGGAGAATGGTCTCACCAACAATCCTCTTACTCACACCACCCCACTCCCACCTGGAGAATGGTCTCACCAACAATCCCCTTACTCACACCACCCCACTCCCACCTGGAGAATGGTCTCACCAACAATCCCCTTACTCACACCACCCCACTCCCACCTGGAGAATGGTGTCACCAACAACCCCCTTACTCACACCACCCCACTCCACCTGGAGAATGGTCTCACCAACAATCCCCTTACTCCCACCACCCCACTCCCACCTGGAGAATGGTCTCACCAACAATCCCCTTACTCATCTAAAACTGTGAAGTCTGCACAGGCTAATAAAGGACAACACTTTCCACCAAAACTGGAATTTTCACCATGAAGAGACTTCTTTAAACGAAATATACCATAAAGGCGGAAAGTGTCATCCCTATTATTTGCATGTGTGGAATGCACAGACTAATCTGTGACAGCACGTGACGCACATTCTCTCCTACAGATGCCACCTTCCTGCTCTGTACATAGGCCTAGAGTACGGTCTCACCAACAACCCCAAGCTGGCAGAGAAGTTCTTCAGACAGGCACTGTCTATCGCCAACCGGGACCCATTTGTGTTGCATGAGATGGGCGTCATTGCTTTCCAGAACTCGGAGTAAGTTTGGAGTTTATGTTGGACATAGGCTTCCTTGAGAAAATGAGCTGACTTCCTTAAGGGCCATAGTCCCATAATCAAAATGGTTGATAAAAATGTTGCAATATGACATTATACTGATAAAATTAGCAATAGGATATTCTTGTGTTTGATGTAACCTAACTGATGGGTAGCATTTACTATACTTTTTTGTCCCCTACTGGTGAAACCAGAGGGGATAATGGTTAGCGCTCTGTCTGTCTGTCACACTTTTCTGGATCCTGCGATAACTTTAAAAGTTTTTCATATTTTTTCATGAAAGTTGAAACATGATAGATGGCAATATGGAGATTATGCACCTTATTATCCCCCGCCATAGGCTGAGCGATATTGTTTTGGCGTTGTCCGTCCGTCTGTCTCTCTGTCCGTCTTTCCATCCGTCCGGCACTTTTGTGTCCGGAGCCATATCTTGAAAGTGCTTTGGCGGATTTTATTGAAACTTGGTATGAGTATATATAGGGATAAGAGGATGATGCACGTAAAATGACATTGTACACCATAAGTTAATAACGGAGTTATGCCCTTTGTATATTGAAAAAATGCTTTTTGAGTGTCAAATATAACACTTTGTGTCCAGAAGCATATTGGCGGGGGATATCAATTCAACAAATTTGCTTGTTTCATTTTGTTCCTCCGTCAAGAATTCTGGTTGCTATAGCAACAAATAGACTAGAAATATTAACAAATAGACTAGAAATATTGCTGAAAACAGTGGATCCTGTGATAAAAGTTCTTTGTATTTTTATGCCCCCCCAAGGAGGCTGTCCGTCCGTCTGTCTGTCTTTCCATTACACTTTACGTTCAGTTTTCGAAAAATACTAATAACTTCTATGTCCCTTGAGATGTAACCTTCATATTTGGTATGCATGTGTATATGGACAAGGCCTTTCCATACACACAAAAACCCCTGTGACCTTGACCTTGAACTTAGGGTCTGCGTTTAGGTTTTAAAATCTGCGTTTAGGTTTCGAAAAATGCACATAATTTATATGTCCCTTGAGATATAACCTTCATATTTAGTATGCATGTGTACATTATGTATATGGACAAGACTTTTCCATACACACAAAAACCCCTGTGACCTTGACCTTGAACTTAGGGTCCGCGTTTAGGTTTCGAAATCTGCGTTTAGGTTTCGAAAAATGCTCATAACTTCTATGTCCATTGAGATATAACCTTCATATTTGGTATGCATGACCCCTTTGACCTTGACCTTGAACTTAGTGTCATCCTATGGTGACAGCTCTTGATTCATGAAAGTTCAAACATGGAAAGAGGGCAATATGGAGATTATGCACGTCATTTCATTTTGTTCCTACGTCAAGAATTCTGTTTGCTTTGGCAACAAATAGAGTAGAAATATTGCTGAAAATGGTGGAGTTTCACTGGTAGGGGACTTATAATGCTTGGCAATAGTCTTTTTAAATATTATTACACTTAAATGAACAGTTGAATGATTGTTTAATCTTGAATTGTTTTCTTTAACATATTCAAATATAGCTCAATACATGTCAGTTAGAAATATTACCATAATTTTGGTTTTATTTTAATTTAAATTTGGAGTCACATACAAATTATTGCTCAATATTTGATTGTAAACATGGCATTTATAATCATCAGGGCTCGCGCTAGGGGGCGACGTGAGCGACTAAGTCGCTTTCTTACGCCAAACATCGCCTAAAATTTAAGAAATTGTAGATAAAAAGCGACTTCCAGTCTCGTTCTTATCGGAATGTGTTTACATCCGGTTTTCTCGATGTCAAGGTCTGACTCAATTTTCCAATACACACTGTCACAGCCCGGAGCGTGTCGCAATTGAGCGACAGGTAATTTGAGCTAAACCCCGCCCCGATTCTCCCAACCTCCGAACTTATCTAATCGGCGATCGATATTGGTCAAGTCAGCATTCAAGTCACATGGTAGCTGCCCAATCAACATTGAGTTTGCTCACACATAATATTGGGTCATTCAGGGAAATACACATTTGATATTGTCGTCTGCCAACACTACATGTATAGCGGCCGATGGCAAACGTCGTATTTAAAGATAAACAAATAAAAAGGAGCCAATATCAGACATTCCCAAAAGTATTTTAAGTCCACAGGACATCAGGTCCGGTAGTCTTAGATAACTTGCAGGACCGGACTGGGATTCATAGGACCGAAACATCCATGTACAAACATATATATCGTATTTATATATTTGCAAAGTTAAGTGTTATGTCTTTCGGCAACAACTCAGATGCTCCATTAATACTAAGTGTTGGTTGTTTTCCTAAGTCGATAAGTTGTATGGTTACATATTTGTTTTCTTAATTCCAGGGTGACTTAAATTTGAAATCCGGAAAATTTAGCTAGGGGTCTGGGACCGCAGGACCCCAACGGGTCCCTATGGGGGACACCCCCGTGACCTAGCTTATTGTACTTTTGTGTAGTATTTCTAGTTGCAATTTCTGGTGACTACAATGCGAAATATTATAAACCATACCATCCGTATCACCGCATGTGTATCGTCATTCTATAAAAATGTTATAAAGAACGTCGAAAATAAATTAAAATTGACGAATCATACTGTATCTGAATACGACAGTCCGAAAACATGCACATGTTTTGCACATATAATAAAATGTGCTTTATACATATCGTTTGAATGTAGAAAATGTAAACGAGTAACCAGTAACCTAGCAAATATGTAATCAATATATAATTCGGTTAACATATTGCTTTACAATATGCTACTGCAGTGCTTAACATTGCTATAAATCGATCACTTAAAATTTCAAGATGGCGGACATTAGCAGCATTTCGCAGAATCGTAAGATTTTTCGGAAAGTAGCGAAGAGGTTTCGTCAGTTACCATTCATTCTTTGCCAGCCGCTAACCAATTAGAAATCGATAAATAAAAGACCGGACGAAATTGGTACCAGGCACAAATTTCCGGAATGCCCAGAAATATTCGTTCTCAAATGATCGCACACTGGAATGAATTCTATAAAATAAATCAACTTTTCTTCTTGAATTATTTTCCGGACATTCGGACAGGCAAAATGGCATTTTCAATCGGACCTGTTATTAAAACGTCGGTCAGGTCCGACGGTCTGACACTTTTGGGAATGTCTGCAATATAACAATAAAAAAAATATTTCTAAGTTAATCACTTTACATTTCTACCGACTTTCGATCTGAATTAACAAAAGGATGATGATTAAACAATTAGATCTATGTCGATGATGTTACAACTTTCTGCCGATTATTGTTTGAAATTAAAAGGTGATAATTTAGTTATTTTTTACCCACAAACTATGCTATTGTAAAGCAATATGTCAATTAAATTGTACATTAATTTAAATAATTACGTATTTGCTAGGTTTCTGATTTTCATTTTTTTGCTGTCAAACGATATACACAATTTGTTTTATGTGCGTAATGCGTACAATTTTTCGGACTGTCGTTTTCGGATACATTATTTTTCGTCGATTATAATTTAATTTCTAAGTTCTTTAAAGAAGAAATAGGATGAAGAAAACAGATGGGGTGATGCGGACGGTGTGGTTTATCATATTTGGAATTGTATTCACATGAAATTGCAATTGGAAAAACTAAAAAACATAACAAATAATTATTAAGAAAGCATATGCTAAATGTCATATTTCAAACATAAATATTTATCTGGTCTGACAGTTTAATTAAGCTTATGTTATCTACTGCTTCATAAACATATTATCTTTGAAATACTTTAGTCTGTATAATATGATATTTACATCAAAATGGATTGAATATAGAGCTAGTAAAATTTTAGTTATTTATCTGTCGTGTATATTATTACTTGGTTAATTAGAACTGCTGGAAAAATTAAGATACACAAAAGAAATAAAATTATGTGTACTACAGTGGCATACTTCAATAATGTGATACACATATGTGTGTTGTAACGCCCTACATGCAAACCCTTGTGTCCGAGTCTCTCCACCTTTCCCTAGAGTCTCCTCACTTCTCCCTAAATCAGTCTCCAGGAAGAAGTCACTTCTCCCTAAAATTTGAGCCCAGCGTGAGCCCTGATCATAACTTGCAAATAAAAGAATGGCCAAGTTGTGATTCTTTAGACCAGATTCCTGTATTTCCTAAGGTATTACAGGCGCCATGAAGCCATATTCTTGTTGATTTGTATATTCCTGCAAACACAAATGCTAGATTTAAATGATAATAATTTGTCATATAAAACATTTGGTGATAACGGGTGGAAAGGTAATAATGGACTAAAAATATCTGGAATTACAAGACATCTAAATTATATGTACCATAATCTGGAAAAACAGGGCTTAATTTGAGTGTGAAAAACAGGGCTTAATTTTAGTGTGAAAAACAGGGCTTAATTATGCCCCCCTTCGAAGAAGAGGGGGTATATTGCTTTGCTCATTTCAGTAGGTCGGTCGGTACGTCCGTCCACCAGGGTCGGTCGGTACGTCCGTCCACCAGGTGGTTGTCATACGATAACTCAAGAACGCTTGGGCCTAGGATCATGAAACTTCATAGGTACATTGATCATGACTCGCAGATGACCCCTATTGATTTTGAGGGAACTAGGTCAAAGGTCAAGGTCACCGTGACTCAAAATAGTAAAATGGTTTTTGAATGATAATTCAAGAGTGCATAAGCGGCCAACAGGGCACACTCTGAACAATATTACTGAAGCAACTGGTCTGTAATCCTAAATCTATAATTATCAGTCCAATGAAACATCATCCTTTTAGTAAAATACAGTGGATCAGTAAAAATATTTTCAGAATATGAGATTTTTTGTATATTTTGTATATTAAATATTGTGTTAATGTTTAACTTTGTTGATTAATATAAATATAAGCAGGACAGGGGAGGTAATACACTACAGGGGAAACAAATGCAATGAGTTTAAAATTTATTGTCTACCGATTTGCCCCCTATTGTTAATTATTTAAATTTTACCAAATGGAAAGGCAAAAGCATTTTGGTAATGCATTACTGATACTACTACTAACGACTACTACTACTACTACTAGACTACGGCGCGCTGCTGCGTGCTACACTACGTAATACGACGGCACACGACTACTGACGAACGTACGACGACGACGATACACGACGACACACGACGACTGACGACAACGACGACGAACGACGACGACGCGACGACTACGACGACGACTAGAATACGACTACTACTTACTACGTACTACTACTACACTACTACTACGACTATACTACTACTACTACTACACTACTACTAATACTACTACTACGACACTTCTACTACTACTACTACTACTACTACTACTACTACTACGACTACTACTACTACTACTACTACTATTTCTTTCTCTGCTACAACCACCACCACCACCCCCCCACATTCACAGTGACAAAAAACGTATTCACACAATGGCTGCTACTACAACTTATAGCCAATATAGGGGGGCATGCATGTTTTACAAACAGCCCTTGTTTTAGTGTGAAAAACAGGGCTTAATTTGAGTGTGAAGTGTCTTGGCAGATCAGCCTGTGCAGTCAGTACAGGCTAATCACAGGCAACACTATCCGCCTAAACTGGATTTCCGTTTCAAACAGATTTTCTTTAACGAAACATTCCATAAAAGCGGAAAGCGCTGTCCCAGATTAGCCTTTGGAGACTGTGCAGGCTATTCTGGGACATCACTTATCGTACATGCATTCAGCTCCGTTGACAAATAGTGTGGCTCTTATCTACTGATCAATTTGAGAGTGCCTGAAAAAAAATGTGTCCGCAAATTTAGAAACTATATGTTTAACCCTTTCACACTCAGAAGCAAATAGAAAATGGCTATGTGCAAACAGCATAAAAACAGAACAGCCTGTGAGTAACTCGCAGTCTGTTCAGATTTTATGCTGTTTACTGCTCATGATTATCTAAGGTTTGGAAATGAAGCCTAAAAATTGTAAAGGTCTTTAATTAAATTTAATTTTCTAAGGGACTACAAATGCTTCAAAATACGTACCTAAGTGGTAAATGTTTAATGTTCAGGTGGGACTCTGCAGAAGGTTTTTTCAAGGACGCCCTGCAGATGATACAGAACCTGAAAGGGCAGACAAACCTCACGGAGAAATGGGAGCCACTGCTGAATAACCTGGGGCACACATGCAGGAAGTTGAAGTAAGGGGGCCTGCTGTGGCTGTGTTTAAAATATTGATCCTAACTTATGTTGTTACTTTGTTATGCCCCGGATCGAATGATCAGGGGTATATTGATTTTGGCCTGTCTGTCATTGTATGTGTCTGTCATTCTGTTCCAAAGCTTTAACCTTGGTCATAACTTTTGCAATATTGAAGATAGCAACTTGATATTTGGCATGCATGTGTATCTCATGGAGCTGCACATTTTGAAGTAAGTGATCATGGGTCAAGTCAATAAAAAAAGTGCTAAGAATGATCCAAA
Source organism: Dreissena polymorpha (assembly GCF_020536995.1). NCBI lineage: Eukaryota > Metazoa > Mollusca > Bivalvia > Myida > Dreissenidae > Dreissena > Dreissena polymorpha. The sequence continues at coordinate 91,560,274 of NC_068360.1, forward strand.
CTATGTTGTTCTTTATTGTGTTCTTTGTTTTTACTTCATGGTTTTATATATTCTGGTGCACACCTGTAGGAAGTTGAAGTAAGGGCATCTGGGGCTATGGTTAAAATGTTGCTCAGAATTATCTCAACTTATGTTTTATTTAATTGCACGTTTATAGCTCACCTGAGCACAACGTGCACATGGTGAGCTTTTGTGATCACTTTTTGTCCTTAGTGCTTCATCAACCTTTACCTTGATTCAGGTCTGTTGAAAAACATGGCCACCAGGAGGTGGGGCATTTTGTCTTATATGGCTACATACGGCTAAAGTAAAACCTAGGTAACACTCTAGAGGCAACATTTATTGTCCAATCTTCATGAAACTTGGTCAGAGCATTTGTCAAAATATCTAAGCTGTGTTCGAAAAATGGTTCAGGTTGGTTGAGAAACATTGCCGCCATATGGGCGGGGCAGTTTTCCTTACATGGCTATGATAAAACCTTTTTAACATTCTAGAAGTTTCTAGTCAAATCTTTTAGAATGGTAGTCAGAAAATTTGTTCTGATGATATCTCAGCTGAAGTTGAAAATGGTTATGGTCTTTAAAAAAAAAACATAGCCGCCAGAGGATTGGGCTGTTTGACTTATATGGCTATAGTAAAATCTTATAGTTAACACTGTAGGAGCAACACTTTTAGTCCAATCTTCATGACATTGGGAAGGAAAATTTGTTTTAAAGATATCTTTGCCGAGTTCAAAATTGTTTGTGATCTGCTAAAAAACATAGCCGCCAGATAGGAGGGCAGTTTCCCGTATATGGCTATCATGAAACCCTGTTAATACTCTAGAAGTCAAATTTATAGTCCAATCTGTATGAAACTTGATCAAAATATTTGTTATTTTCATATCTAGGTGCCAGTATAACAGTATTCTCTGAAGTGATTTTAAGCTCATCTATTTTTATTTTTTTTAAAGAGCTATTGTCATCACCTGAGTGTTGGCTTCGGCGTCTGCGTCGGTGTCCGGTTAAGTTTTGTGCTTAGGTCCACTTTTCTCATAAAATATCAAAGCTATTGCATTCAAACTTGGTACACTTACTTACTATCATGACTGGGCAAGGAAATTAAGATAACTCTGGCTGGCATTTTGACAGAATTATGTGCCCTTTATATACTTAGACAATTGAAAATTTGGTTTAGTTTTGTATTGAGGTCCACTTTATTCAAAGTTTCAAAGTTTTCAAATGACATACCTTAATAAAATGAGCCCCTCTCAGGGCCAACAGGGCTTAATGCATGTGCCTAAAGTGTAAAGTCCGCTCAGGGACAACAAAATGTAAAGCCAAAAATTTTGTCCCTGATTAGCCTGTGCAAACTGCACAGGCTATTCTGGGACAACACTTTACGCACTTACATTAAGCCCCGTTTTTCCATAGTGATGCTAAAAATTTCATTTTTCTTACAGGAAGTACTCTGAAGCCCTTGAATATCACCAGCAGGCCCTGACACTTGAGCCCCAGAGTCCCTCCACGTACTCGGCTATCGGCTATGTGTACGCACTGCAGGGCAACAACTTCAGGGCAGTGGACTACTTCCACAAGGTAGGATGGGAGTTTAGATTTTCGTGCACTTTTCAATACCAATCAGTGAAACTGGTTTTACAAATAGTTCTAATAATAAAACTCAACTAGATCTTTTAAACAGTAAAGATTTCAGGTAAAACATGTAATGCTTGGATATTTTCTTCCATTGAAGTGTATAACTCAAATAAGATATAGAGGATATTTGTTGGATTCGGTGGATTATCGATTTTAATTCACGAGTGATCATAGAAAATAATATTTTCACGAGTGGCGCAGCCACGAGTGAAAATATATATTTTATATGATCACGAGTGAATTAAAATCGATAATCCACCGAACCCAACAAATTTTCTTTTTATTTTATGCTTTTTTTTCACACTTTATATACATTGTTAAAGGGTTTAACAAAAGAATTTCGCTTGGAAAATGACGTCATTTCGTCAAAAAAATGACGTCATTTAACATAAACAGTGAAAATTATCGATAATTTTCACTGATAATTTCCATTGTTTGAAACAGTGAAATTATCAGTTTTAATTCACTGATATTTCTCTATAAACCACCGGAAAGCATAAAATAAACCTTTTAAATAAGAAAAATGAAATTATTTGTTATACAAGCATTATATTTGATTGTGCTGTGTTAAGCTTTTAATTTAAGTATATCCTGTTTGATATATAGAATCCTTTTTAGCTCGACAACTATATATAAAATATATATAGTGGAGCTTTCCTACTCACCCCGGCGTCGGTGTTAGCGTTAGTGTTAGCGTTAGCGTGCAAATGTTAAAGTTTTCGTACTACCCCAAATATTTTCTTTCTCCCTTGAAATATTGCTTTCATATTTTGCATACTTGTTTTCCAACATGACCCCAACCTATAAACAAGAGCAGACAACTCTATAAAGCATTTTGTCATAATTATGGCCCCTTTTCCACTTAGAATATGCAGCAAATGTTAAAGTTTTTGCACTGCCCCATTTATTTTAATTGTCCCTTGAAATATTGCTTTTATATTTTGCATACTTGTTTACCAACATCACCCCAACCTATAAACAAGAGCAGACAACTCTATCAAGCATTTTGTCATAATTATTGCCCCTTTTATACTTAGAATATGCATATTATTGATAAATCTATGTTAAAGTTTGCGTACCACCCCAAATATTTCCTATATCCTTTGACATATTGCTTTTATATGTTGCATATTTGTTTAGCAACATGACCCCAACCTATAAACAAGAGCAGACCACTGTATCAAGCATTTTGACATAATTATGGCCCTTTTTACACTTAGATAATTGAACATTTTGCTTAAATTGCCATAACTTCTTTATTTATGATCACATTTTATTATTACTTTAACAAAACAACACTTACCTGAATACCACAATGGATTCCACCCAAACAATACCCCACGCCCCTACCAGAATCCCTTCCCCTCCCCCCCCAACCTCACCCCCCCCTCAATTTTTTTTTTAAACATCATCTAATAAATTACCACACCCCACAATATACTCCCCTCTCACCCCCCACACTAACCCCCCCCCCCCCCCCCCCCCCCCCCCCAAATTTTTTTTTTTTTAAACATCATCTAATAAATTACCACACCCCACATTATACCCCCCTCTCACCCCCCACCCCCCCGTACCCACCCACCCACCCCCCCATTTTTTTTTTTGAACATCTAATTAATTACCACACCCCACATTATACCCCCCTCTCATCCCCCCCTACCCCCCCCCCTACCCCCCCCCCCCCCCCCAAAAAAAAATTTTTTTTTTTTTTTTTTTCCTTTTTAACCAGGTTTTCCGAAGGAAAAAACTGGTTATTAGATTGGCGAATGCGAGCGGGCTGGCTGGCTGGCGGGCTGGCTGGCGGGCTGGCGGAATAAGCTTGTCCGGGCCATAACTATGTCGTTCATTGTCAGATTTTAAAATCATTTGGCACATTTGTTCACCATCATTGGACGGTGTGTCGCGCGAAATAATTACGTCGATATCTCCAAGGTCAAGGTCACACTTTGAGTTCAAAGGTCAAAAATGGCCATAAATGAGCTTGTCCGAGCCATAACTATGTCGTTCATCGTCAGATTTTAAAATCATTTGGCACATTTGTTCACCATCATTGGACGGTGTGTCGCGCGAAATAATTACGTCGATATCTCCAAGGTCAAGGTCACACTTTGAGTTCAAAGGTCAAAAATGGCCATAAATGAGCTTGTCCTGGCCATAACTATGTCATTCATTGTGAGATTTTAAAATCATTTGGCACATTTGTTCACCATCATGGGACGGTGTGTCCCACGAAAGAATCACGTCAATATCTCCAATGTCAAGGTCGCCACGACTAAAAATAGATTTTAAAAAAAAAAAAAAACTTACAAAGGGGGTTAATTTTTTTTGGTCATTTCAAAAGTTCAGTTTGAGTTTTCTCCCTTTATCAGATTTTTTTTTCACAATGAAAACCTGGTTTTGTGACAATTTTGTCCCTTGTTTTATTTTTGAAAGATCGTCTAATAAATTACTGAATATGAACAATTTCCCCATGATGGCTTACGTTATACTGTCAAGCACTCGAATAGTTGAGCGCGCTGTCCTCTGACAGCTCTTGTTATATTTGTTACATAGTAGTTATGTACATCTTCTGAGGTCAGGATTTTAGAATTTTAACTTATTGAAAACCTTTTTAACATACATTGTAATTATTAAAAGCATTATAAAGTCACACTTTAAGACACTTTTTTTTCCAATTTATTGTTTGACTTATATCCTCTGACACAATATCATTAAATACTAGTCATAGGCTTTCATGTGCATGCCCTGTCCATCTGTTGAGATGATGGATTCCTGTTTGTTATTTAGGATTCTTATATTCCTATCTTTGTAACATAGTGTTTCATTTGATCTTCAAAGGTCAGTACTTGAATGTTTAACTTGTTAAAAACCATGTTTCCAATATAAATACTGTTTATTATATGCGTTCCTGTGCAGGCCCTGTCCATCCGTCGAGATGATGCCTTCTCTACCACCATGCTGTCCAACTTGATTGAGTCCCTGATGACAGACCTGTCACCAGGGGATGGTAGGTTTAACCCATTTATGCCTTGTGGACTCTCCCATCCTTCTAAATTGGATCAATTTATTTCCAAAATAAGGGATGTCTAGTATATATTTATTTCTATATTAACAATATTTCTTACAGATATTTCTTAAAGCAAACAGCACAGACCCTGATGAGACGCCGCATCATGCAGCGTCTCATCAGGGTCTACGCTGTTTGCCAAGGTCTTTATTCTAGACGCTAGGCATAAATGGGTAAAAGATGTTGGACCTCGGTTATTTCTGATAAAATTTGCTGAGGTCCAGTATTATTACTGAAACTGTTGTTCCTTGTGTCTGTCAAAGAACAAAACATGTAATTGTTTGGTTTGGTTAAAAATGAAAGCGAAACTAGAAATATGTAAAAAATAATATGGACTGGTTTATGTTTATTGTTCTTTAATTGTTTTACTTAAAATTAAAACGGATTTTTGCAACCAGTCGTACTTGCTACCTTTGCTGATAACGTAAACAACTCTAAATGCAATTCTTAGAACCAGTCAAAAATTGCACCTTGTTAAGTGACCTAGGAGACACAATAAGTTTTTTATTGTTTGAATTGACTTTGACTGGTTTCAATTCTTTTGATGATCGTAAATCAAAAGCGAGGAACCACATGCCTGTTGCTTGTTCAGTGTCAATTTGATGCAAAAGTCAGCATTACAAATGGCTGTTTCAACGATTGTGACAATGTATAAAAAAATCACAAAAATTTCAACTCTTTTAATTGAAAGTTTAAAACATATGTTTTAATAGAACATATTTAAATTAAGTTGTTATCTTATTGTAATTAGAATTTTTTAACTATTCTGAACGTCATAATGATAAAAATAAACTATAATATGTATTTTCTTTTGTTTGGATAAGGAAGAACAAAGTCTGGTAAAATCTGGTCTTTCGCTTGGGTGATTACTGTATGCTTTGTTAAAGGAATTTATTTGGGTTGCCATAAAATGCGTTACATAATAATAATAAACTACTGATATATTGTACAGATCTTGAAGACAGCCCTGTGTTCCCTGCGCCGAAGGGTGAAGGTCTCCGTAAGTTCTCACTGGAGGACGACTCGAAGGAGAGCAATCTGCCGCCACCGCCAATCATGAGGCTCACGTCACGCCTTGACGAGTCCTCCGCCACGGAACTCTCGGGACTGGAGAGTAGCAGTCTGATGATTGAGGAAGTTGAGATGGGCGACTGCGACTGAGAAATTGGGCATCGCTCTGGGAAAACCAGGCTTAATGCATATGCGTCAAGTGCTGTCCACACAGGCTAATCAGGGATGGCACTTGCTGCCTAGACTGGGTTTTTGTTTACTAAAGACTTCCTTTAAATGAAAAATGCCGTAAAAGCAGAAAGTGTTGTCCCTGATTAGCCTGTGCAGACTACTCAGGCTTATATGGGACGTCACTTTATGCACATGCATTAATCCCAGTTTTCCAAGAATGAGGCTCAATTAGGAATTTTAAATTACGGAACGATTTACATTAAGGAGCAACTGATTAACTGCTTACAGTGACTGATTTATTTATAATGAACAGTCGTATATTGTATACAATTTCTGCGTTGTTGCATGGAGAATCAGATAGAAATGGAGGTATTTGACTGACAAATTTGTAACAAGTAGTAGAAACAAATCATTTTTTATAGGAACAAGATGAATATAGGGGTTGAAATATGTGATTGCTTCTGAACAATTTCTAGTTAAGACAACATATTTACTATAAAGTGTCTTTTTGCCTGTCAATGTTTTGTGAATTATGTGTAGGGATTTAGCCTGACGAAAAAAGGGCAGGTGGGCCTGAAAAGTGGAAAGAACAACCTTTTGTTAAATATCATATGGTAAATGTTTAACATCGTGGGTCACTTATTAGTGCTGCTTCCACTTCAGTTCTTATATTCAATCATCCATGTAGCATATAAATCAATAAGGTATATTCTGTATTAAAAATAATTTGATGTTAATATCAAGTAAAGTGTGTTACTTTATGAAATAGTAAACAATCAATACTAATATATTAGATGTGTGTGTATTTTCAAACATATTGACCAATGAAAAAGGGACATTTTAAAATGGGGTGGGGCATTAAAATGTTAAGGGGTTGGCAATGTATTTTTGAATGTTTTAGCATAAAAGCAATTCGCATTAGATAAATCCATGAAATGGTGTTGCAGCTCAATTTTGAGGAGCATTTCACTGCTAATTAAAGTCATTTTATTATTAAGGGGGGTGGCAAAAATTGTGACATCTGTTTAAAAGTGGTAATTAATAAAAACTGCATTTTGGGAGATATAAATTCAAGCATGGTAGAAGGTAGTATTTAAATGACCAGCTTGAGCTTTCTGTACTTAGTTAAGGCATATGAGTAAACATAAACAACTTAAATGCCAAATCAATAAAGTTTTTGTTGTTAAAATTACACTTTTAGAAGTCATGTTCAGTATCTGTGTATATTGTCATCATGACTATGGTATATCAAGCTTTAAATCAGAAACATAATAGTTTTCCCAATGCTTGTTATTTATTATGTATAAATATGAAAAAAACACGAATGGATTTGTTGTTTGTTTGTTCTATATTCAATACAACAATAACCTAATTATAAGATGTTTTTTACAGTCCCAGAGCGTACAAAATTGTTCATTGGTTTTAAAAGGTATCATTAAAAAAAAATGCAAATGATGTGTATTTTGCATGCATTTCGATTATAAGAAATCCATTTAATGGTTGTATTAGGAAGCGCTTGGTGCGAATGGAATAGACACTTTACTGTACCTTTGGTACGAATGCCCTAGAAGCGACATTTATTTTCATCCAATATAATTAAACTTGCTCAGAATGTTTATCTTGAACATAACTAGGCGAAGTTCGAACTTTGGACACCGAATCAAATCTTATAAAAAAATCTTATCTTTCTTCTGGCCATAAGTGTGTTTCAATCGTGTTGTTGTTGGTGAAACTTGGTCGGAATGTAAATCTTGACAATATATATGCTAAGATTGTATTTCGGTATTCTGCGTTTTTCTAATTTATAATAAATAGCTTGCCACGGCAATGTCCAGTTTTGACCCAAGAACATTATCTGAACAAACTTTGAAGACTGTTAGGGTAGTACAGTTACTGTTATTTTTACAAATAAATTATATGCCAAGTCTATTTCAATTATAATAATGTAATTGAAAGGTCGTAGTTGAAAAAGGCGCCTAAAATTATTGTGTTAAGCGAAAGATAATAAAAATCGCACATGCACTGCTTCATATCATCAGGAACGATGCATGCATTTTGTGTATGGAAAAGTATAGGACAACTTCGGGCAAGTTTGTGTCCAGTGACAAATGAACAAACCTGCATACACAGTGGAAAATGACGCCCATGTAGATCCCTCTATACAATCTACTTTGTTGTTTAACTGTTCACATATTGAGTGTAAACAGTTCGAGGACTCGCATACACGTTCGAAAATGTAACTTTTTAAAGAAATACCCTTAATATGTTAATATAACAATATGGGGCTTTTGGAATATCGGACTCGAATAACCGGACCTACGGACTTGCGGACCTTTTAAAATCGGACTATCGGGCCTTCGGAAAAAATGGGCGGTCACCATCTCCAGTGTAGGAGGTTCGCTTTTGATAAGGGGGCTCCAGCAGGTGACGAATATTGATTTGAAATTAGATTTGAGCATGTTTGCGTGGGGCTAACGGATAATTTTGCAAAGGTACAGTCTGGAGAGCGTGAGAATAAGAAATAAGTACGCACGGTGTCAATGGAATAAAAACTGCCGTCATGAGAAATTGCATAAGCACCTATATAAACAGTGATAGTCTCTAGTAATGTTTTACAGGCGATTTCGTTCACTCGTATCTTTTCACTGGAACGGCACAGTGTTTTAAAGTGGTTTCGCTTGCCACAAATGTGGCACTAATTTCCATAGGCGGGACAATGGTTTCCCGTGTGCGACCGTCCACAATTGAAATAGGTTTTTGGCGTCGTGGGTTGCAGGCTATTGCAGCGTGTCTGGTTCCGGTAGGGTAGCGTTTGTTGACCGCATCAATGTGAAATTACGTGGAGTTGTTACTGACAATACTCATACCTAATATCAATTTGTACTGCTTGTTTCAAGAGCCAAAGATTCCCATTGATTGATGACTTTTCCGCAAACTGTTTTGTTGCTGCAGCGCAAGACGTTTCCATAGTGAACGATTTCGTTTCATTTTTGCAATTTAAATCGCGACCTTTGAGCTTTAACCTTGTAACAAATATGTTTATTCCAATGGAATTTTATGTTTAATGCATATCTATCGAATACCGTGTTTAGTTCGGGGCTGTACATAGCGTCTTGGTTGCGTATGTCATTCACTGTTTATAACTTCCGCGGTCCTCTATTCACAGGAATAAGTTAGAAATACATTAGTTCCTCATTTTCTGACCTCAAATGTTGCTGTTTTTTTAAATTAAATCCGTGTGTTTAATTTGCAAAATATTCTTCTAAGCTGTTGAGGTATAATTAAACTCAGACGGCAGAACGCCACCTAAATCCATGATTTATTTATAATTTGTTACTTTTGTAAATTAAACTTTTCTTCTGACACCATGGAGTTCTAATGTACAAGGTATCAACAATAAAGTCCATTAAACAAAAGCGTTGTTGGCGTCGCACTGAAGTGCGGCGACTCGTATGTAATACGTTTTTTTTCGCTTATGTGAGAAGTTATTTTACGGATCAATGTATATATTTTTGTTGTCAGAATATCTTGCATAGTGGTGATTTTTTGTGTGTAAATTAGTGTTAAGAAGTACTGCATTTGTGCCTTTTACATTTACTACAACATTTATTGTCAATAATGCAAAGCTAAGTCTTTAAATTAATAACTGATCACAGGGACTGGGCAATAATAAAAGATCACAGGGACTGGGCAAATACGCGAACTGGTGAAACTTTCTGGTTTTGTATAAAAACAAAACATAATCAAAATATATTTGTTTTGTGGTTTTTCTAACAATAGCGCAGATTTTTGCTGTTCGAGTTTTGGTTAACGCGTATTTTCTTCAATTTTACAAGACGACAGCGATTACACGGTTTCTTGCTTTATTGATAACCGTTACACTACAGTCACTTATTAATATCTTAGTTAAAAGGTGTTTTTTTTTCAAGCGGTTCCGAAGTGAAGTGGTTACACACTCGCTTCACATGTGAGAGGCCCTAGGTTCGAGCCCCCAGTAGAATCAAATTATTTTATTTGTGTTCTATGTTAACTTTTTGTTTTGATATAGACACTTTAGTTTAAATGAATATGCTGTTTTATGGTAACCATTTTTTGTTTTTATTATGCCCATGAAATATATGTGTGAGAGGGTGGGGGGGAGGTCGTAAACACATTAAAACTTTTACAGTGTTTTCATATCAATAAATACTCAACCCCTATCGTAAATGAGCAACGTAAGAATAAGTTCAGAATCATCTCCCCTTGAAGTTGAGAAAAATATGAAATTACGCTTACAAGATGAAGCAGATTTTTTTAAATCTACACAGTTATGTTCCATTAATGAAAACTGCACACGGATGCCAGTAAGAAAGGAAACCAATGTAAATAAAATTAACTATGAAATATTTGGGGGTTGCAACACAAAATCATAGATAATGGTTATTTGGGGGTTATAACACAACATCATTGATAATGGTTATTTGGGAGTTATAACACAAAATCATAGATAATGGTTATACAAGTATCTTTTTCTATTTTGTTTAAAATACTCGGCCAATATAATAATATTTACAGTAGAAAAAAAAATTGTTCCATGTAACTTCATTGAGTGCCTTTTACACTGAAATTCCCGACGCCCTTTGATGCTTTGCATCAATACTTATCTTGTTGTTTCTTGAATTTTTATTGTTTACATCTGCATGCGCAAACGGATACTATAAGTATACTACTCACAATGTATCCATACTGTAAAGCTTTATGTAGATTAAAAAAACTGAAAGAATAATTCTCGACACAAAGTACGCATGTACATTGACGTTAAGAATCCAAAATGCGCCTTACTTAAGATAAGGACACATAACTCTGCAGAGTATACTGCAACAAACGCGAACATTCCGTCTTGCAAGTCTACATAGTATACGCAACATATCGACAAAGTGTAACGTTGTTAAGCAAAAATGTGAGAGATTAGTTTGCGACACATTAAATATGTACAATGTTGTTTAGTATTCGAAATTTCCCTAAGTTCGAGTGCACATTACTTTGCAAGATAATCATGACATACACAAAAAAACGTCTTGCACTTTTACATAGAATAAACAACATATATGTGTTAAATTACAAGTTAATTAGCAAGAAACTGAAAGAAAAATACGCCAATACGACACAAGGCACACAATGTAAGGATCCAAAATTTGCCTAACTTCAACGACACATAGCTATGCGAAGAATATCATGATATACATGAAAATAAAGTACTTTACTTTAACATCGTATTTATTCTTACCACCGATAGCAAAAATGTTACAGGTTTCGCTCTTAATAAGATTCAACAAGATTCGACCAATTTGCACATGTCATTTAATATATCGTTTTAGGGTATACAATTGTTAAAAAAACAGCTTTTTCATAAGGTCCGAAAAGAAGATGTAGGTACTCGGGTACTTAAGGATTGTATACAGTGCTTTTATTAAGTGCTATATCTATGTACAGAAATGTAAATACAAAATGCATATACACACAAACACAATATAAAATAACATTACGACCAACTGTGTGAATATATGGTATCATATTAATGGGATAAGTTGAATATTCAATAAACAATAAGAACCGTCTTTAAATCTATTCAAAACGGAAAAGAAATCATTTTTCGTTAAGACTAAACAATAATACATAAAAAAGAAACACACGCTAATGTTATCTACTACTTCCGAATACAGTAAATATTTTAAAAAATAAAATAGATTTTCCAACAATGACCATTCGCCTAACTCGGATGATTTTTCCGTATGTTTTATCACACCAAACGGTTCTCACATAACAGACAACACATTGAAAGAGGTTTTAAAGTTTAAGTTTTCTAAACGAGGATTTCGAAGGCGCAAACTATGATAAAATTGAACCAAGTCATAACACATTTGTTCACACAATACATCAAACGAATACTATAATTAATTAGTATATCGTATAATATAAAGAAGTGAAACTCCAGCTGCCGGAGCAGTATTGAATTTTCATTAAAAACAATTAGTTGGTCCTTTATTTAAGGCAAGTGACCGATTGCCCAAACAGTACAAAACAGCACAATACAGCACAATACAAACCAACATAAACACAAAATATGAATAAAGCTGGGGTCACCGCCTTGGAACGGTCAATGCAAAGCATTGGGGGTTTAAACCTGGTTATAGAGCGCTCAACCTCACACTTGGCCCAGCAATATTCATAATACATTTAAGTGTAAATAAAATTTAACGTCATAGCATTGTAACTCAAATTAAACAATAATAAAAGGGAATTAAAACGCATTCAATTTAATTACTATTTAATTACTCAATTGCATTGAAGATACAAGAGTAACAGAATTACAACTTTTTGACGAACGATCAAATAAAACTATTAACAATTGTCAACTACATTCCTTCTTTATAGAAAAGATTTGAGAATATAGAATCATATAGTTAATATCTCAGATAATCATCGCGCAAATACAGGAAGAAGCAGCAATAATGGATGTAAAAAATCCATATTACATAGCTTGGTTGTTTATGTGACTGCTAAACAAATTAAAAATAATTAAATCAAACAAGAAACGCCTATCAGAGAGAAAATATATATAAAATGGAACGTTATAAACCCAATGACCTATGCATGTAGATTACAACTGGGAAAGTCGGTCGTATGACGTCAAAAAAAATCCATAATGACATAATGACGTGAACAAATTCCAAGGGCAGTACTAAATAAAAATATTAATGGGGCTGTGCTACTTATAAAACAAGTTTAGGTGATTTAATATTAAGAAGCAAATGAATAAAAATGGTAATTCCATTAAAGCGACATTATTGGAATCAAACAGTATATAGGTGTTTTGACAACTGAAGACAGAAATGATTTGATGTACGATTTGAGTCCAAATGTAGTTTACATGCAGATTTGTTCATACGACACAATGACACAATTTTATTCAACAATGAAAAATGCCTATAATGTAGTATTCATGCAGATTTGTTCATACGACACAATGACACAATTTTATTCAACAGTGAAAAATGCCTATAATATCACTAATGATTCCAAATTTTAAGGGAAGAAAGATATAGTGAATCGAAAACCATCAAACACGTGTTTTTAAGTACATAAGCATCGTATCCTTTTGATAAAAACAAGTAAATTAAATTGAAAAGTTTAATATGAACATTTGGTTTAACATATTTTAATTTGCGGACACGCTTCAAAACATCTCCGTAAAATGATGGATGGGAGATTCCATTATTTAAATGCCATTTTAAAGAAACATTATATTTTGAAATTAAATCACCATACTTAGAGTAAAATCTAGCAAATTTATTTCTTAGGTTATGATACAAAAAGCCTTGTTTTAGCAATTTTTTAGTTAATATTAGATTACGATCATTAAAATCTTTAATACACGAACATGCTCTGGCATAACGTACCAACTGCGAAATGTAAATACCATAGGAAGGTCCTTTAGGGATGTTGCCGTCTAGAAACGGAAAATTTACAATTTCAAAGTTAAAATCGTCCCGTTTGTCGTATAAACTAGTTTTGATCAAATTATTATTAATAGTTAAATGTAAGTCTAAATACGCAGCGTCTGTATTGGATATAAACGATCTATTTAAGAATAGTTCTTTTGGGTAGATTTTGTGAATATATTGTTCAAATAATGGATTATCTAAATTAAGTATGTCATCAATGTACCTACTAGTAAGGTTAAAACAATTAATCAAATCTACTTGCTTAGTTTTAGATAATTCTAACATAAATTCGCTTTCATAACAATATAAAAAAAAGGTCAGCTATAAGTGGCGCACAATTAGTACCCATAGGAACGCCAATAACTTATAAGCATTCTTAAAATGAAAAAGTTTTGCGATTCTTTAATCACTTTTAAAAAGTTGACAAACATTTTAGGTAACTGGGCATGGTTGTATTTGTATTTTTAATGGTGTTTACACAGGGTATAATATTTGTCGCACAATAGTTTTACATGAAAACGTTTTCCTATGTACTTCCATCAATGTCTGTGAGAACGAGAATATCCAACAATAAACACTGCATCACAAGACAAATTATTTCAATGACGTGGTTTGTCTTGGCCGGCGCATTAGAATGTTATATATGAAACGATCACTTAGGTAAATATTCTTGTTATGAAAGTATTATTGCCAGTTAATAAACGGATTTTATGGATATCAACCATTTACATTAGAAAGTCAACATTCAACCGCGTTATCTTGCCAGTTGTTTTTTCTTCACACTCGACAGTTATTTCCGTACCACCAAAGATCATTCGAACGACCACAGATCGATCAGTGCCCCTTCCGGAAAGGGGTACGTTAACAGAGCCAATCTTTTTGGTCCCAATATCGGTCGTATATCTGGGATTTGGATCGGTTGTTGCAAAAATCGGCAACTCTGCTGAAACCTGGCCAGCATTTATAGGACGGTACGTCTTTTCGTTTTGCGTCTCACCCGCAACCAGCTTATCGCCAGCTCGAACGAAGATGGAAAAAACATCTACACAGCGAGCAGAGCCATCTTCATAAACTTTACGATGCCACATATTATGCCTCTTATCGTCATACATTTCTGTTATTGATATACCATACGTACATTTAGAAACACGCTCTATAATTGCAGTAGGACAATGGCCGTAAATGACTGCACCTTTAAGAACCGCAAGTCCTGCGTCTGGTGGAACAATGATGCACAGCTTTGAAAATCTTTTCTTCATGGTTTCCTGGAGAAGCGAGGACTCTGAGTATCCCCCCACCATCAGAATGGTCTCAACACCTGAGCAGTCTGCTGTTTGAAGGAGACCAGACACATGGTCGATAATGTTAGACATAGATGTATTAAAGAACGTGCGCATGACATCTGCATCAAGACGAGATTTACCTCCGGCAGCAAGGCTCACCTAAAAATACATTAGAATAAATAATTTTCTTGTATACCTAATGATAAAATGTGACATTTCTGCAGTGAATAACAGCAGTGAAAATAAACAAATTGTTATTTGTTAATCGGTGAAAATAACACATTTCCGGAACTACTTTTTCTATTTTCAGATTATCATATCAAGTTTTTATGATCACGAGTGAATTAAAATCGGTATTCCACCGATTCCATTTTTTTATTTTTTATTTTATGCTTTTTCACCGTTTATTTACATTGTAAAGAGTTTAACTGGAGAATTTCGCTGGAATAGTGACGTCATTTCGTCACAAAATGACGTCATTTTGTGCATATAAATGTTTTGAGGCACGCCACGGGAGAAAGGGTAAATTTTCAGCGAAAGGGAAACAGCTGTAAAATTCTTTTTTGAAAAGGGGCATAAAAGAAACAGACAATTTGTTCAGGTCAGTGTAAGATCGTTTGTTATTTCACTCGTGATCATAGAAAAATAATATTTTCTATGATCACTCGTGAAATAACTAACGATCTTACACTAGCATGAACAAATACCCTCTATACGCTTTTTATGCTATTTTTAAGCGTTGTGTAAGGCAAGTCCAATGTAAGAATGGCCAACAATATAAAATTTACAAAGTTACCACATTATTAAAAACAACGTTCAATATTCATGCCAAATGACTTCACTAACTCCGCGAGCATGTAAGGAAGTTAGATGAAGAATAAAGATATTATTTAGTTATGACTTTTCCGCATGTATACATGTACACATAACTATTTTATCGCGTTTCCCCAGACCCTGTAATAGTTCATCACTAACATGCAATTTCTTTTAATTGTTCATAAGTAATACATTCATAGTTGACGTGGGCATTTTGTTTGATTGACTTCGGACCGTACAATAATCTTGTACTCACGCAAGTCCAATGCAATGAAATACTAAACGGTCAATGGTACAATAACGACGTTTGAATGGACGATTTAAAAAGTATGTAGTTGTGAAAAATATTGAATTATGTCCGCACTTTTATCATTTAATATTAAGAGGGTCATGAACATTTCCCAAACCTGTTTTCCATAGCGTGTTGTGGGCAACTTGTCTTGTAACAGTATTCCTGTTATCTCTTTGGAAAGATCGGAAAGCGATAATGGTACTTTGATTGTTACTTTGCTACTCGTGTTGGTGTCTATTGCTCTCTTCTTGATTTCAAATTCGCGGAGGAGATCGATGTAGTCTTCCATATTCTCATCCTTAAATCGCTTCATCGCCTTTACATCTGAACACAAAACAAAACTGTGATTGGTTTCATTCGCTAAGTAATATAGCTACGTAAGTGGGCTAATATCTTAGTATCTGTAAGGTTGATTTCGTGGAGATAATGGTTATACTGACGAAAATGAACAGAATTCAATTAAGTAGTGAAAGATTGTTGAGTTTTGATAGATCATTACATATGTTAATATGTAATCTTATAATTTTGAATCCATTGGTGGTACCTAAGAACTAGCGATCTGAAGTGTATATCTCTATTTATTTTTTGAATTGGTTCCGATTCTTCTTTCTATAATTTTATTTCTTAAATCTAAACTTGAGCTATCAATAAACAAGAATATATCTTGATGTGTGTTTACAAGAAATCTACAGGGAAACATTATTAAACGGCCAACTTTCAAGGAATTCATCTGGCCTTTTTCGTAATTTCAGATTGTGAAAATTTACAATAAAAAAGCTTATTCGCGTTCTAAGAAAATCACATTTGCCCCAAAGCTAGAACATTAAGACAACAGGGTTTCGAAGGACCACGGATGAAAACAAAATGATTTGCTGGAATGTAACCTTATAGGGAATGTTAAATACCATGAACGCAAACGCAAAACGCTAATACGTCATTATAAGCCTATTCGTAACACACATGCATGATTAAAAAAAACCGATATGTACAAATGCCCCGAAACGCTTTTAAGAATGGCACATGGTTAGCCATCCGTCTTGCGTTATCAATACTTTGACTGTGGGAACTGCGAGTTAAACTTCGCCTTAAAAAACAGATTGATTCACAGCTCATTTAGACTTTTTAACGCCATGCAGTTCAATTATATGTAAAACGTTTCTTAAAAAGCGATCGGACGTGCCGCGAGAGGCAAACGACGGTCTTCTTTTACTTTGTGTAAAAATAATGTATCGCTTGTACCGCTTGAAAATTCGTAAAACAAATCCATAAATTTTACATTAATCACATATTTCCCCAGAAGCAATCAAATAAAAAAAATAGTGATTTCCTGTAATAATTCACCCTGAAGAGCCGATACCTGGTTTTCTTAAAGGTAAGTTTACAATTAAACTGCTTCCCATGGGTCCCGTTATAAAACGGTCAACATTTAAGGAATTTATTTTAACACCATTATTTCTGTTTGAGTACGCCTGTTAACAGTTTTAAGATACCAATGACAGGAGGTGACAGCTATTAAATACCTGTTATCTCGCTAAGAAATTCAATAAACGCCTCGTCGACTTTCGTTCCGCCCCAGTACCCGCCACTCGCCTTGTGGATCTCTTTGAGTGTCCCTCTCTCACAAACCTCATGAACCGTTATATCAATCGTTCCTCCTGTAGTTCATTCCATTTATATCACAACTTTAATGTTTATTGCATTTAGATATTTATTTGACTTTGTAATGTCCCAATGTTAACAGAGGTTTAGTGCCCAAAAGTGTTTGTATACCAAATATGTGCAATGAGTGTACGGCGATTTACGAAGTCATTAGCGTTTGGTGCCAATTATTGGGTAAATGTATATGCATTATATATCAATATTGAAAGTTAGGCATTTTAATAATCTTATTTGGAAACAAATGCAATTATGTGAATACTCGCATCGGTCTATTCATATTTCGAACAATCAGGAAAATCTAGTTTCTTGATGTGCACGTACATGTAAAAGTCGTTATTGCTACCAAAACGTGCGGTAGATAATCTTGCTCGCTTCGGACAATTGTTACATACACAAAAATCTCGTGAAAGGTATGCTTTGTCTGAGATATTCTATTAATATTTAGTATATTGAAATATGTTACAATAGAATGACTTTCTACGTTCACACATAAACATATGCATTATTTACCTACCTCCTGCGTCTAGTACTAAATATTTCTTCCCAGTTTTAAATTTGGAGATATGTGTGTCTCCACTTTTTTGTACTGTAATGTGTGTGCAGTAAAGAGATGCTGCTTCTGGCTCGAGTGAAAGAGTCAATTTGTCCGCTGATATCCCTGCCTGAAGATGGTAACAACTTTTGACCATGAAATATATATACATTATTTTCACGTAATTAAAGTGACAAGCAAACAAAACATCGCCAAATGTTAAGGTTGCCATAGAAGCGGGGGTCTGGAATAATAAATGTTGTGCGTGTGTGTGTATATATATATGTGTTGTGTTAAGGACTTTCTATCGAGTGGAAACCTAAAGGATCTCATTAGATGGATCCTCTGCCACGCTTTTTTCTTGATTATTTCAATATGGCCATGCCAGGTACGTAAGTGAAAAAAGTTCAAATCTAGATGTTTATGAGACGAAACCTTGATTCGACAGTCGCTGTCAAAAAGAAGGGGGTGGATTGGGTGGTTGATTAATAGATTTTTCAAGATCAGAATTTAGAAGAGTAGCCCCATCAACCGGATTGTCAACGATTATATATATCGCAGTATCGTCTGCAAACAGGCGAACTATAAAGGGAATATCATGGACAATGGTATTTATGTACAAGAAAAAGGATGGGCCCAACAATAGACCCTTGTGGAACACCAGCATTGATATGTAATGAGTCGGATTTGCAGCCGGAAATTACAACACATGGTCTTCTGTCATTTACCAGGATAGAAGATTGCCCGAGATACTACTAAGTCGATCAGAGCTTGTGAATTAGTTATTCGGGCCATACTCTATCAACTACCTTCTAAATATCGCAGAAAATGGCTCTTACCTCTTAACTTTCATCGAGGGCTTACAAAAGCAGAGATATACTTTGACTAATTGGTTGACAGTGGAATCTAATCGAAATGGGGTTATAATGTAGGTAGCCCTTAAATGTTTAAATATAAATTTGTCAAGAATTTCAAGATGTTAACTTATAACAAGGAAAAAGGAATTAAGGATATTTGCTTTATTTAGGGGTGATTCATATATAATACCATTTTGAATAAAGGGGGCAGCTCGTTATGTGTGTTTTTTGTGTGAAATGTTTGATGATTTTTCAGGAGTCGGATGATGAGTGTAAATGTTCTCGTATTTGTTTAGCAAGATTATCAAAGTGGACTTGTTTCGCTGATCGGACAATATTATGTACAAGCCCAGCCAGCACACCAATATCGGATAGATATCGGTAGCGAAACGGTATATCGGCAAAACGGCCCGATGTCTATCCGATGTAAAGCCGTTTCGCCGCCCGATGTATGTAATTAACAAAAAAGTCATGTTATATGCAAACTATAATGAAATATATAAATATATATATATATTCGTACCACAAAACATAAATATGGTCAATAATAAATATGCAACTTGTGAGTAATTTTACCGTTAGCGGGCCGACAACGGCCCGATGTGGGGTAAATGTTTTCGTTCAAAAACGATAATCTCGTTCGGTTCCAAGCAATTCTCTGCAGGATTCTGGGAATTGGCATAACCTTCTGGCGGCAAGTTAATTCAGGCGGTTGAACAAAATAATTTTGTTTTGGAGATTTTCGCTCAGTAAAAGTTAGTATTTGTTGATAAAACTATATAAGTAACTTAATTTGTGCAAGCACATGCATGTAGACTTGAAGGTACAGTAAGAATTTGGATTGTACTTTGATAATGTAATTAATATTCGCGAGGTAGATTATCGCGCGTTCATACTTGTTTTGTTTTTTTAATTGTACGTACACTCACTTAAATTTGATTTGTATACAATTTAATTTTATTTGTACACATTAAGAATATTTTTGTTTAGTTGTTTCATTAAAAAAAAAGTAATACAATGGCTTCTTATTGGTCAAAACGGCGAAAAGTTGTTTCATCAGTTAATTTACAAGTTGATGCAATAAATAACATTTATACAGAAACAAATCAAATAAATAACGATGCTGTGCTCGTAGATTCAACTGTACCCTCTTATTCAAATGAATCCCCGGATTTGCAAATTCCTTTATTTGTTGATAATGAGGAGAGTGAAGGACTGGATTTGGCATCAGATTCAGATAACTCTGCTTCATCAGTTGCAGATCATGATACCTTAAACATATTGTATCAAGATGGAGTTCATGATCAGTCCGAATATGAAACATCTGACAATTCTGATGAAGATGGTGCTGATTTAGCCGAGCTCTTAATATCTTTGGTTTCAAAACATAACATAACCCATTCTGCTCTTTCTGACTTGCTTGTCATTTTGCGTCAGTATCATACATACTTACCAAAAGATGCTAGGACATTACTTAAAACACCACGCAATTATGAAGTCTTCAATATTGCTGGTGGTTGTTATTACCACTTTGGTGTAGAAAGTTGGATTAAATCTATATTTGAAAGCCAGTTTCGCCAAGATGTTGGTGAGGTTTCACTTCAAGTTAATATTGATGGTTTGCCGCTGTTTAAAAGTTCCGGTGTTCAGTTATGGCCAATTTTAGGTAGACTTATTAAACCTACGGTTACCAAGCCATTTGTTATTGGTTTGTTCTCAGGAGATAAAAAACCTGCAAGTGTGGCAGAATACCTTGAACATTTTGTCAAGGAGTTGGAAGGCCTGTTTCAAAATGGTATAAAATTGTGGGATGATTCTGAGATCAGAGCTTTTTTTTCTCTTTCGTGTGTGATTTGCGACGCTCCCGCTAAAGCTTATATTAAGCAAATTAAAGGTCACAGTGGCTATCACGGATTCACGGATGTGACAAATGTGTACAACATGGTGAGTGGAACGGGAAAATGACATTTCCGGAGACAAACTGTCTTCTTAGAACAGATATAGCATTTGATGAAATGCAAGATAGATTGCATCATACTGGCCAGTCACCATTTCACAGTTTACCGATTGGTATGGTTTCTCAGTTTCCCATAGATGCTATGCATTTGGTATATCTAGGCGTCGTGAAAAGGTTAATATTGCTTTGGATGAAGGGACCACTTGACAGGGGTTGTCGTATAGGCGCTAGTGCAATAAAACGGATATCAGAGTGTTTGTTTGATTTGTCGGGACATTTGCCAAGGGAATTTAACAGGAAGTCACGTACTCTGGATTATATTGAGAGATGGAAAGCAACAGAGTTTCGCCAATTCTTGCTGTACACTGGACCAATTGTCCTAAAGAAACATCTGCCTCCTCCATTGTACAAACATTTTATGTTATTGTTTGTGAGCATATTCTGTTTGTCCAGCAGTTTATTTTGCGATGCATACAGAGTTTATGCGCAAGAACTTTTAGTAAAATTTGTGCAACAGTTCGGTGAGCTTTATGGCAGAGATATGGTTGTTTTTAATGTTCATGGGTTGGCTCACTTGCCTTGAGATGTACAGAGCTTTGGTTCACTTGAAAATTTTTCTGCGTTTGCTTTTGAAAGCTTTTTAGGGAAACTAAAATGCCTTGTTAGAAAACCGGCGCTGCCTTTGCAACAGGTCATTCGCAGAATAGCTGAAAGTAAAGGAAATTAGTTTGATCCTAAATTCGAAAGTCCGTCTGAATTTCAAGAAGGTGTTTTAAAAAAAAAGCATAATCAAGGACCAATACCGCAGAGGTATAACAATTTTCAAATCACGCAATTTAAAGAAATCCATTTCCCTAACATAGTTTTCTCTATTTTTAAGGGGAATAATTGTATACTTATTAATGACAATGTTGGCATTATTAGAAATATATTTACCAAAGAAACAAATGAAAAATATGCTGTTTATGAATTGTTCACTTATTCTACCAATTTTTTCAGTATACCACTACCTTCTTCAGACTTACGAATTAAACATGTTAAAGAACTGAGTGGTTCTTTGTGTACAGCATTATTAACTGATATTACTTGTAAATGTGTGCTTCTGCCATTAGATGATGGATTTGTTTGTTTTCCCCTTATTCATGATTTGGTACCAAAGTAATACTGACACCCAAGCAAGAGGAAATGATATACATCATTTGTGTAGAATTATGTTATCAAGTTAAGTTTCACTATACCAGTCTGATAATGAACTGCTAATATCAGCGTTTTTTTTCCTTCTTTGAACGGGTCAGGTAAACGGCCCTGTTCCCAATCGGGACCGGACCTGGTCCCAAAATCGCCGACGGACCCTTCCCAATTTAGAAAACGGTCTTATCCCAAATATTTTATATAAAAACGGCCTCATATCGATTTGAAAATCCCAAATAGACTATCTTTTTTGTCTCAAAACGACTTCAGAAGTTAGTAAACAAGTATGAAAAGGAAACGGTTGTTGTTGTAGTTGTTGTTGTTCTTTTAGAATGAGGCCGACGCAACTTCCGATAGGTGGAGCCACCTAGTTACCAAGTTGACTGTTCCCCGCCGATATACATAATGCGGCATTATTGAATGCTGGCGGGGAAACAGTCAACCAAATAAGGCAATAGTAGTAAAATTGACCTTGTTTTGTACGCTGCGATAACAATGTTTCACATGTTCGTGACAGTTGTTTATTGAACGATCTCGTTAAATACAGATTCAATATACAAAATAAAACCCTAATCCGAAAAGAATGATAGATATTTCGAAATGCCGACTTTGACAAAATATTTTCCCGGGTTTTGGTTTTATTCGTAGCGACGTCTTTACGTAGTAAACAAACCCAAATATGGAAATCCGATATCTCAATTTACTCTTCAAATACTCGCGGCGAAGTAAATAGTCAACAACTTCTGACGATTTTGCACACTCGCATCGTGGTTTTTATATAAATAGCCAGAAAATGAGTCACAATTCAAAATACTACTTGAAAAAAGAACAAAACAAAATCAGCCAAGCATAGCCACCTAAATTTCTGTTTTCCATTATAACAATGGTCATCTGCTGGTCCTTTTAATTTAGACAAGTTATCTCAAATTGCCAAACAAAGTAATTGTTCAATTGGACTTTATGCCATTTTAAACAATTTTCAGTTATATTGCGGCAATACCCATTAATTCTATTTGGAAAACCAGTTCTTAATTTTTTTTTAATAAACTGGTATTTGTTATACAGACTTATGATCTACCCTATCCCAGAATGCCATTGATAGTGTATAAAAGCATTGTTTACTACATAAAATAGATTCCAGTTGATGTATTTGTATGATTTTTTATATTTCCCAATTTGAAGGATTTCGCGACTCAAAAATTCCCAATTTCTAGGGGACAGGACCTGTTCCCTAACAGGTGAAAAAAAACGCTGAATATGTCCGACTCAATACACAATAATTAAAACTGTACCTTCAAGTTGACATTTTCAAAAAGAAAGAACGTTACTTAACCGCTATGTTTTGATTTTGTTGGGCCAGATCATGTCAAAATACGTGGTCTTTGAATTTGCCACAAATGAAGTTGCTATTGTGTCGGAAAATTGGCTAACAGATGAATCCGATGGAAACAAGAAGGTGCTCTGGCCCCCAATGAAATTGTCTGCAAAACTTAATATGGCTGTTAAACAACACGCAGAGCCTGAAGATACGTGGGTTTCATGTGCTATCCGCCGGTTGATGTATCAAACAGGTAATAAAAGCACTTATGTGCCAGCTTGCACATGTATTATTTATGTGATATGAATAATGCACAAAGTAATGGTGATGTTTGTAATTATTTACCAATTTTGAAATAGAAAATGTAGCATGCAGTAATAAAAACATGGGTGATTTGTAGCTCACTAAATTTCTATGTTTTGATGGTAGAAGATTTCAGTAATAAGGTGAATGTATCAGACATATTACTTAAATCAAGTCAATATATTGAGAAATTGTTTCCTTCTGTCATTGTTAATTTAATGAAATAAATGAACATGACTGATTGATATATATATAAAATGAAAAGCTTGATATTGTTGAAGATGTTTATATTAACTTCTTATATATGAGCCTCGCTGTGAAAATAGTGTTTAATGCACATGCGTAAAGTGTCGTCCCAGATTAGCCAGTGCAATCCGCAAAGGCTAATCAGGGATGACATTTTCAGCCTAAACTGGATTTTTGTTATGAAGAGACTTAAAACGAAACATTTCATAAAAGCGGAAAGTGTCGTCCCTTCACCCTTAAAGCCTAAGCCTAAGCCAGAAAGCCTAATGGCTTATCAGCTTCTCCACTGCCACTAAACTTTTACCATATGGCATCTGTAAACAAGATAGTATCAGTGGCATTGATTTAACAGGTTTTGTGCATTAACCTTAGATTTTATCTAATAACACAACGACGCAAAGTTGCAGATAAATAAATAAGCTACCCCGTGGTATAATTTTTATTTACAAAGTACAAACATATGTTTACATAATATATCATTAAAGATTAACTTGATTCAAAGAACATGGCATAATTTGTATAATTCTGACCAGTAGAGTAGTTAAAATGTACTAAAATAACATATTTTTTTTACAAAACTATGATTTATCATGAACAACAATATATCAATAGGTTTAATTTTGAGAATAATTTTGTTCTGCAAATATATTCTTAAGAAACACACTGAATAAGATCAGTTGTCAAGAAAAGTCTAAGCTAAAATTAAACACCTAAATCCTGTGCACTTTGAATTCTTGACTGTGCATATTTATTTGTCTGTGTCACCATATTTTGCCACATGCTTTCATCAAACAACACATTGAACATACTCAAAGGTGTTATACTCTTGGTGATATCTTCGGCATTCAAGCCTACATGGCTATCAAATTCCATAACAACAGGTGGAGTGTCAACATTCAACCAGCCATTTTCTGTGTCACTTGGAAAATCCTTGTCACGCACAGATTGTTCTAGATTTATTTCATAAACAACACTAGCATTCAATAAAAAATCTTCTTACACATAATCATCAATATTATCCATAAATTTGTCCTCACTATATCGCTTTCTGTCCACAATTGATTGATAACATCATCAAGGCTCATTCGCTGGTTCGCCATTTTGACTGTTGGCTTTCATTTTCTTTGTGTTGGATTTTGTTAAGCATATAAACAATTATTGGCTCATATTTGTAGATGAAATGACGTTGCAGATCACGTGACAAGCATGTATGAATGGAATTGTAAACATGTCGTAGTAAAATTCCACTAGTAAATCTCAATCGAGGCAACATAACAGGGAAACCCTCTGAAGCGACCTGAGGTCGGGATTGGCAGTGGATAGAGATAAAGCTTATCGCGAGCTGTGGTCGCTTATGGCAGGCAAAGGGTTAATA
This sequence comes from Dreissena polymorpha, assembly GCF_020536995.1. Lineage (NCBI taxonomy): Eukaryota > Metazoa > Mollusca > Bivalvia > Myida > Dreissenidae > Dreissena > Dreissena polymorpha. The sequence continues at coordinate 91,585,470 of NC_068360.1, forward strand.
GCCTGTGCGGACTGCACGGGTTTATCTGGGATGACACTTTACGCACATGCATTAAACCCCCTTTTCTCAGAGTGTGACTCATATACATGTAATCAATTTCAAAAATCTTCAGATTCCTTTGAAAAAGCCCAGCAGAAGGCTAAAGAGGCTGAAGAGGAGTCGGATCTACAAACAGATGCAGATGTAAGGCAGTCATCAGTTTCTCAAAAAAGAAAACACAGGTAATTTCAAATTAACTAGGAATGATTTAACATGTTCATGATGACAAATGCCAAACTCAATATGCTTTCATAATAGCAACAATTAAAACCTCTATTGCAATAAAAATACGTTCTTAAACATAATTTATAATAATTATAAACGAAAAAACAAAATTGGAACATGAAATAACATAATGATAAGGTTTCTTTGATTTTAGGCCAAATCCACGCTTCCTGGACTCGGACACAGAAGATGAAGAGTCTCAAACGAGGGATACATGTACAAAGAGGCAGTTGGTAACACTAACAACCACCAAAGACTCGGACACCGTCATGCCATCTCCTCCCCCCAAAATCTCCATACCAGCAGGAACGAAATGTGATTCCCCTATGTTGCTGGGGTCAAAATCCGGGATGTCAACACCAAAACAAAGTAAACGGCCAGGTCAAGATGCAACCCCTTTGTTGCCCACATCAAGCCCTCAACAGTCTGCCCACATTTCTTCTGACAGACCACAGCCGATAGTTACAGGTACATACTATTCCTGAAGATTTTTCTTTGGTTGTTTACTTGCTATTTGTATTATGTATTTATTTTTACATTGCACCTTTATCTTAACCAAGGGAAGTATTTTTTAACTACATTGTTATGTCTTCACACAACATATTTTGCATTTTTATTTTAAATACTGTGCTAAAATGCATAAACATGTTGTTAGAAATAGTTTCTATAATTTAACAATGAGGGACTTATAATTTTTTATATCCCTTAATTACACAGAGAAAAATTAATTTGTTTAATACAAAAAAATTTAAGGTGTTCATATCTAAAATATAAATAAATGGTACTAATTTGCATTAACCATGACATCCTGATTAAAAAAGTACCTAAGTCACAACACAGTCATATCCTAAATTAATTTTAGGAAGGGATATATCTATCCTGCGCTCCTTAGAGGAAATCAAACAGGATCAGCGGGAGATTAAGGCAATGTTGGCCACATTGATCCAGCAAATGCATGGACATGTAGGGGGCCAAGAACTTCCTGAAGGAATCGTCCTTCCAGTGAAAAGATTGGAAGATGTTGAGGGCATAGAACAAAGGCTATGTGATAAAGCCACATTTCGGATGTTGGTATGTACTGTCGGACTCGTGTTGTGAAATTTTATGTAGAATTATGTGTATTATCTTTTAATTTGGCTATCTAAGTTGTCATAGGTTGTACTCTTAACATTTTTATCCCCCGCCAAAGGCGGAGGGATATTGTTTTGGCGTTGTCCGTCCGTCCGGCACTTTTGTGTCCAGATCAATATCTTGGAAATGCTTTGGCGGATTTCATTGAAACTTGGTATGAGTATATATATGCATAAGAAGATGATGCACGCCAAATGGCATTTTACACCATCTGTTAATAATGGAGTTATGGCCCTTTGTATCTTGAAAAAATGCTTTTTACTATAGGCACTTTTGTGTCCGGAGTCATATCTTGGAAGTGCTTTGGCGGATTTGATTGAAACTTGGTATGAGTATATATATGGATAAGACGATGATGCACGCCAAATGGCATTGTACACCATCTGTTAATAACGGAGTGATGGCCCTTTGTTTTGTAGTATGTTCATCCGTCTGATTTGCACCCATCCTTAAACAAAAGATATGTTGCGGGGGATATCAATTCTACGAATTTGCTTGTTTAAACTTTTGCTTATATATTTGTTCCTCACAGGTTGACTATTTATCCAATGTTGGGGGGTCCTGTGTGAAACTCATGACCAAGCGGCTAATTGCGGGGGTTCTTGACAACCAGTTTGCCAAAGGTTTCAACTGGACCGGGCGTGGAAAGATGTCTTTTCAGGCGCTGAAGCTGTGTTTGGCCATTCTCCGTAAGACACTTTATATTAGCATTAAGTACTTGTCAGCAGTAGTGCAATACTTTATGCAGATAATTTAAAGAATGAGTTCTTCTGCTGACTACATTTATATGAATTAAACTTCCATGATAATTGAGGTTTTAAAACCGCTCATCCAAATTTAACAGCAATGTTTATTTTTAAAGTTAACAAAATACTTGTCCATGAAAAAGTTCCTGTTTTAATAATTAAACATCTTGAGATATTTGTGTCGTGTTCTGAGAAAACTGGGCAAAATGCATGTGCGTAAAGTGTCGTTTCAGATTAGCCTGTGCAGTCGGCACAGGCTTATCACGGACGACAATTTCCGCTTTTATGAATTTTTTTGTTTAAATGAAGTCTCTTCTTAGCGACAATCCAGTTTAGGCGGAGAGTGTCGTCCCTGATTAGCCTGTGCGGGCTGCACAGGCTTATCTGGGACGACTCTTTACGCACATGCATTATGCCCAGTTATTGTAATGTATTCAAATGTTCATTCATATACCTAAACATGTACTTTTTTAGAAGCTGTCAAGCGAGTTTTTCCAAACACAACTACCAGTGAGACTGAGTTCTTCATAAAAGAATGGCTGAGAAATGCAAGTGATCGTGAGGGAGGGCGCAAAACCCGCACCAAGCCATCTACGATGGCATCAGCCATGGCTGAAGAAGATTCGGATCATTAGATCGGGGCTCGAATCATTCTACGTCATTTTATGGATTAAACGGTTACTGCTGTGACCACCCGGCAATCCGGACTGTTATAAGCTTTTTATACTTTATTTAATAAGTTATCTAAAGGCATTTACAATAAATAGCTTCTTTGCAAAATGTAATGGAATTAACAGAAACTAGGTATACCTTTGGCAGTGGCAGAGTTAGCCCTGCCCTTTAAGACTCTTTATAGTTCCAAATGCATAGTTTAGATTTGATTGTAGATAAAAAGTGCATTGTTTTACTAATTGTGTATATGAACTTCAATTGATTGCCCTTAATTCCTGTTTCATGCATGTTGTGTGTTATACTTACATACAGACGCTTTATGTTATATATGGTTTTCCATATTCCGATGACATCATTTCTTCTGTTTTTCAATAGTCCTGTGACATCATTTATTCTGTTTTGTCCATATACCGATGACATAATCAATGTGTTTTTTGACTTGTCTGATAACTTGTTTTCAAAGCAAAATGCTTTATTATTATATCATATTCAAGAACATTTAGTATTGGTTGGAATCCAACAACATTAAGTATTGCAAGAACATTTAGTATTGGTTGGAATCCAACAACATTAAGTATTGGTTGGATTCAGTTTTCAAAATTCTTTGATTAATCATGCAGAGACAAACGTGCCTGATAAATTAATTATAGCATGACGCAATACGTGTATTTTAAGTATTAAGTATATGTATTTAATGCTTTCATATTTTCCACTTTGGTTGTGTTTTTATTATTTACTTTACGAGTTCAAACAAAAATTATAATATAATTTCCAGTGACTATATAATGCGAATTTACATTTATTCATGTGTTAGTATGTAAAGGTTGTTTTTTTCAAACACGACACCATCTGGACATTGTAATGATTTGTCGGTTAAATGTGTAATGTAAATGACATCGTACTTTGTTATCTCAGTACTAAAAATTAACCTTCTTAAAATGGTGTGCAACCTCTCACGGAAACACATTTTAGTATATTAATAAAAGTATGTTGACAATATTTTACCTTTTGAATGTATGTTACAATATATGATACAATTAATAGGTGTAATTTTGTATACCCCCTTTCGAAGAAAAGGGGTATATAGTTTTCGCACTGTCCGTCGGTCAGTCAGTCGGTCGGTCGGTCAGTCTGTCACACTTTTCGTGTCCGCTCTCTAATTCAAAAAGTTTTCATTCGATCTTTACCAAACTTGGTCAGAAGTTGTATCTAGACAATATCTAGGTCGAGTTCGAATATGGGTCATGCTTGGTCAAAAACTAGGTCACGGGGTCACTGAGTGCATTTTAAGGATTTAGCATTGTGTCAGCTCTCTTATTGAAGTAGTTTTCATCCGATCTTCACCAAATTTGGTCAGAAGTTGTGTCTAAATGATTTCTAGGTCATGTTAAAATATGGGTCATGTCAGGTCAAAAACTATGTCATGGGGTGCTGGGTCAAAAACTAGGTCACGTAGTCACTTAGTGCATTTTAAGGATTTAGCATGGTGTTAGCTCTCTTATTTTAAAGCATGTTAGATGAGCCTTTTTATGCCGCCTTGAAAAAAAAGGGGGTATATTGTTTTTGGCCTGTCTGTCTGTTTGTCTGTCTGTCCAAAACTTTACCCAATGTTAAAGTTTTTTCATAACTTTTGCAATGTTGAAGATGGCAACTTCATATTTGGCATGCATGTGTATCTCATGGAGCTGCACATTTTGATTGGTGAAAGGTCAAGGTCATTCTTCAAGGTCAAAGGTCAAAAAAAAAAAAGCGGCGCATAAGGGGGTATTGTGTTTCTGACAAACACATCTCTTGTTCATAATTCCTTGATATAATGCATATACAATCATGAAAATAATTTATTTCAGATAGCAAATAAAATTACCATTCCATTGCATGTACCAGCATATGTATGTACACACTGTATACTATATTTAGTAATTTTGAACTTTCAACTATACCTATATTTTTGACGAGGAAGGTAAACAACATGATTATAAAAAGTATACGCAAATATTGTGTTTATTATTTATTTATTACGGGGATACGAGCACCACATATAACCGATAACGGGCCGACGGCGGCCCGATAAATAAATTGCCGATATCGGGCCGACGGCGGCCCGATAAATAAATTGCCGATATCGGGCCGAGCAAATGCCGATGGGCAAAACGATAACGGCCCGCTGTCGTTGCCGATATCGGGCCGATATAAGAACGATATCGGGCCGACAGCGGCCCGATATATGTTTGCTAGCTGGGAGATTACGTTATTGGCTATACATGAGCCAATATCGGTTTAGCCTTAGCTTCCTTGTATGTTCGTTTGCGGCGTCGTATATACTCTCGTATGTTATTGTGTAGCCAATGAGGATCAGCTTTTCGTAATGAAACAATTTTGGATGTTATGGTAGAGTCTCAAAATGAGATATGTTTAAATGTGATTTGAGGTATAAATATCTATATTATTATCGCAGGAATGGTTCCAATCAGTTTTGCACAAGTTGTCGTAAGCTTTAAGTAGACCCGTCAGTTCTGTTGATTTTTATAACGCAGTAAACTGGACATTGAAAGCGAGCTTGTTGGTTACCAAAGGGTTTCCCAATGTCACTTTTTAGTACTGCCAATGAAGATGATATCATAAAAAGTTCAAGAATAGAATAAGAGGCTTCTGTGAAATAAGTAGGTCCATTAATAATCTGGGATAGATTATGCTGTAAAAGAAGGAAGTTTATCTTACACTGTGATTTATTCATGACGAGATTAAATTCACCTGTGAAAACAATGTTTGCAATACTGGTGTCAAAATCAAGTGAGATCGAATCGTGTAAGCATTCTAGTAAATAAGGACTAGAGTTAGGTGGTCGATAGAAATAGCCGCATAGAAGACGCCTTCCCTTGATACGTTATTCAACCCATATACATTCAATATCGTCGATCTGTAGGTCTGTGCGCTCTTTTGCAAAGAAATCAGATTTGACATATACTAGTTTGCCTCCATGTGGATCGTTCGATTCATCCCGTTTAAACGGCGTATGATATGAAGGGAAAAAAGGATCTGCAGTGTCGACTGTTGAATTAAGCAACGTTTCAGTTAAGGCGTTCATGTCGAAGACATTAAGGTCAGCATAAAGGATATCTTTCTTGGTGACGAAGCCCTGAACTTCGTAATGGACGTTTTTTATATTATGCGTAAATGCAGCACAAGATAACAAAGAACAAATTCCAAGGGCAGTACTAAATAAAAATATTAATGGGGCTGTGCTACTTATAAAACAAGTTTAGGTGATTTAATATTAAGAAGCAAATGAATAAAAATGGTAATTCCATTAAAGCGACATTATTGGAATCAAACAGTATATAGGTGTTTTGACAACTGAAGACAGAAATGATTTGATGTACGATTTGAGTCCAAATGTAGTTTACATGCAGATTTGTTCATACGACACAATGACACAATTTTATTCAACAATGAAAAATGCCTATAATGTAGTATTCATGCAGATTTGTTCATACGACACAATGACACAATTTTATTCAACAGTGAAAAATGCCTATAATATCACTAATGATTCCAAATTTTAAGGGAAGAAAGATATAGTGAATCGAAAACCATCAAACACGTGTTTTTAAGTACATAAGCATCGTATCCTTTTGATAAAAACAAGTAAATTAAATTGAAAAGTTTAATATGAACATTTGGTTTAACATATTTTAATTTGCGGACACGCTTCAAAACATCTCCGTAAAATGATGGATGGGAGATTCCATTATTTAAATGCCATTTTAAAGAAACATTATATTTTGAAATTAAATCACCATACTTAGAGTAAAATCTAGCAAATTTATTTCTTAGGTTATGATACAAAAAGCCTTGTTTTAGCAATTTTTTAGTTAATATTAGATTACGATCATTAAAATCTTTAATACACGAACATGCTCTGGCATAACGTACCAACTGCGAAATGTAAATACCATAGGAAGGTCCTTTAGGGATGTTGCCGTCTAGAAACGGAAAATTTACAATTTCAAAGTTAAAATCGTCCCGTTTGTCGTATAAACTAGTTTTGATCAAATTATTATTAATAGTTAAATGTAAGTCTAAATACGCAGCGTCTGTATTGGATATACACGATCTATTTAAGACTAGTTCTTTTGGGTAGATTTTGTGAATATATTGTTCAAATAATGGATTATCTAAATTAAGTATGTCATCAATGTACCTACTAGTAAGGTTAAAACAATTAATCAAATCTACTTGCTTAGTTTTAGATAATTCTAACATAAATTCGCTTTCATAACAATATAAAAAAAAGGTCAGCTATAAGTGGCGCACAATTAGTACCCATAGGAACGCCAATAACTTATAAGCATTCTTAAAATGAAAAAGTTTTGCGATTCTTTATTCACTTTTAAAAAGTTGACAAACATTTTAGGTAACTGGGCATGGTTGTATTTGTATTTTTAATGGTGTTTACACAGGGTATAATATTTGTCGCACAATAGTTTTACATGAAAACGTTTTCCTATGTACTTCCATCAATGTCTGTGAGAACGAGAATATCCAACAATAAACACTGCATCACAAGACAAATTATTTCAATGACGTGGTTTGTCTTGGCCGGCGCATTAGAATGTTATATATGAAACGATCACTTAGGTAAATATTCTTGTTATGAAAGTATTATTGCCAGTTAATAAACGGATTTTATGGATATCAACCATTTACATTAGAAAGTCAACATTCAACCGCGTTATCTTGCCAGTTGTTTTTTCTTCACACTCGACAGTTATTTCCGTACCACCAAAGATCATTCGAACGACCACAGATCGATCAGTGCCCCTTCCGGAAAGGGGTACGTTAACAGAGCCAATCTTTTTGGTCCCAATATCGGTCGTATATCTGGGATTTGGATCGGTTGTTGCAAAAATCGGCAACTCTGCTGAAACCTGGCCAGCATTTATAGGACGGTACGTCTTTTCGTTTTGCGTCTCACCCGCAACCAGCTTATCGCCAGCTCGAACGATGATGGAAAAAACATCTACACAGCGAGCAGAGCCATCTTCATAAACTTTACGATGCCACATATTATGCCTCTTATCGTCATACATTTCTGTTATTGATATACCATACGTACATTTAGAAACACGCTCTATAATTGCAGTAGGACAATGGCCGTAAATGACTGCACCTTTAAGAACCGCAAGTCCTGCGTCTGGTGGAACAATGATGCACAGCTTTGAAAATCTTTTCTTCATGGTTTCCTGGAGAAGCGAGGACTCTGAGTATCCCCCCACCATCAGAATGGTCTCAACACCTGAGCAGTCTGCTGTTTGAAGGAGACCAGACACATGGTCGATAATGTTAGACATAGATGTATTAAAGAACGTGCGCATGACATCTGCATCAAGACGAAGTTTACCTCCGGCAGCAAGGCTCACCTAAAAATACATTAGAATAAATAATTTTCTTGTATACCTAATGATAAAATGTGACATTTCTGCAGTGAATAACAGCAGTGAAAATAAACAAATTGTTATTTGTTAATCGGTGAAAATAACACATTTCCGGAACTACTTTTTCTATTTATAGATTATCATATCAAGTTTTTATGATCACGAGTGAATTAAAATCGGTATTCCACCGATTCCATTTTTTTATTTTTTATTTTATGCTTTTTCACCGTTTATTTACATTGTAAAGAGTTTAACTGGAGAATTTCGCTGGAATAGTGACGTCATTTCGTCACAAAATGACGTCATTTTGTGCATATAAATGTTTTGAGGCACGCCACGGGAGAAAGGGTAAATTTTCAGCGAAAGGGAAACAGCTGTAAAATTCTTTTTTGAAAAGGGGCATAAAAGAAACAGACAATTTGTTCAGGTCAGTGTAAGATCGTTTGTTATTTCACTCGTGATCATAGAAAAATAATATTTTCTATGATCACTCGTGAAATAACTAACGATCTTACACTAGCATGAACAAATACCCTCTATACGCTTTTTATGCTATTTTTAAGCGTTGTGTAAGGCAAGTCCAATGTAAGAATGGCCAACAATATAAAATTTACAAAGTTACCACATTATTAAAAACAACGTTCAATATTCATGTCAAATGACTTCACTAACTCCGCGAGCATGTAAGGAAGTTAGATGAAGAATAAAGATATTATTTAGTTATGACTTTTCCGCATGTATACATGTACACATAACTATTTTATCGCGTTTCCCCAGACCCTGTAATAGTTCATCACTAACATGCAATTTCTTTTAATTGTTCATAAGTAATACATTCATAGTTGACGTGGGCATTTTGTTTGATTGACTTCGGACCGTACAATAATCTTGTACTCACGCAAGTCCAATGCAATGAAATACTAAACGGTCAATGGTACAATAACGACGTTTGAATGGACGATTTAAAAAGTATGTAGTTGTGAAAAATATTGAATTATGTCCGCACTTTTATCATTTAATATTAAGAGGGTCATGAACATTTCCCAAACCTGTTTTCCATAGCGTGTTGTGGGCAACTTGTCTTGTAACAGTATTCCTGTTATCTCTTTTTAAAGATCGGAAAGCGATAATGGTACTTTGATTGTTACTTTGCTACTCGTGTTGGTGTCTATTGCTCTCTTCTTGATTTCAAATTCGCGGAGGAGATCGATGTAGTCTTCCATATTCTCATCCTTAAATCGCTTCATCGCCTTTACATCTGAACACAAAACAAAACTGTGATTGGTTTCATTCGCTAAGTAATATAGCTACGTAAGTGGGCTAATATCTTAGTATCTGTAAGGTTGATTTCGTGGAGATAATGGTTATACTGACGAAAATGAACAGAATTCAATTAAGTAGTGAAAGATTGTTGAGTTTTGATAGATCATTACATATGTTAATATGTAATCTTATAATTTTGAATCCATTGGTGGTACCTAAGAACTAGCGATCCGAAGTGTATATCTCTATTTATTTTTTGAATTGGTTCCGATTCTTCTTTCTATAATTTTATTTCTTAAATCTAAACTTGAGCTATCAATAAACAAGAATATATCTTGATGTGTGTTTACAAGAAATCTACAGGGAAACATTATTAAACGGCCAACTTTCAAGGAATTCATCTGGCCTTTTTCGTAATTTCAGATTGTGAAAATTTACAATAAAAAAGCTTATTCGCGTTCTAAGAAAATCACATTTGCCCCAAAGCTAGAACATTAAGACAACAGGGTTTCGAAGGACCACGGATGAAAACAAAATGATTTGCTGGAATGTAACCTTATAGGGAATGTTAAATACCATGAACGCAAACGCAAAACGCTAATACGTCATTATAAGCCTATTCGTAACACACATGCATGATTAAAAAAAAACCGATATGTACAAATGCCCCGAAACGCTTTTAAGAATGGCACATGGTTAGCCATCCGTCTTGCGTTATCAATACTTTGACTGTGGGAACTGCGAGTTAAACTTCGCCTTAAAAAACAGATTGATTCACAGCTCATTTAGACTTTTTAACGCCATGCAGTTCAATTATATGTAAAACGTTTCTTAAAAAGCGATCGGACGTGCCGCGAGAGGCAAACGACGGTCTTCTTTTACTTTGTGTAAAAATAATGTATCGCTTGTACCGCTTAAAAATTCGTAAAACAAATCCATAAATTTTACATTAATCACATATTTCCCCAGAAGCAATCAAATAAAAAAAATAGTGATTTCCTGTAATAATTCACCCTGAAGAGCCGATACCTGGTTTTCTTAAAGGTAAGTTTACAATTAAACTGCTTCCCATGGGTCCCGTTATAAAACGGTCAACATTTAAGGAATTTATTTTAACACCATTATTTCTGTTTGAGTACGCCTGTTATCAGTTTTAAGATACCAATGACAGGAGGTGACAGCTATTAAATACCTGTTATCTCGCTAAGAAATTCAATAAACGCCTCGTCGACTTTCGTTCCGCCCCAGTACCCGCCACTCGCCTTGTGGATCTCTTTGAGTGTCCCTCTCTCACAAACCTCATGAACCGTTATATCAATCGTTCCTCCTGTAGTTCATTCCATTTATATCACAACTTTAATGTTTATTGCATTTAGATATTTATTTGACTTTGTAATGTCCCAATGTTAACAGAGGTTTAGTGCCCAAAAGTGTTTGTATACCAAATATGTGCAATGAGTGTACGGCGATTTACGAAGTCATTAACGTTTGGTGCCAATTATTGGGTAAATGTATATGCATTATATATCAATATTGAAAGTTAGGCATTTTAATAATCTTATTTGGAAACAAATGCAATTATGTGAATACTCGCATCGGTCTATTCATATTTCGAACAATCAGGAAAATCTCGTTTCTTGATGTGCACGTACATGTAAAAGTCGTTATTGCTACCAAAACGTGAAGTAGATAATCTTGCTCGCTTCGGACAATGGTTACATGCACTAAAATCTCGTAAAAGGTATGCTTTGTCTGAGGTATTCTATTAATATTTAGTATTTTGAAATCTGTTACAATACAGTGAGTTTCTACGTTCACACATTAACATATGCATTCTTTATAGATAATACCTACCTCCTGCGTCTAGTACTAAATATTTCTTCCCAGTTGTAAATTTGGAGATATTTGTTTCCCCACTTTTTTGTACTGTAATGTGTCTGCAGTAAAGAGATGCTGCTTCTGGCTCGAGTGAAAGAGTCAATTTGTCCACTGATATCCCTGCCTGAAGATGGCAACAACTTTTGACCATGAAAGATATATACATTGTTTTCACATAATTAAATTGACAAGCAAACAAAACATCACTAAATGTCAAGGTTGCCATAGAAGCGGGGGTCTGGAATAATAAATGTTGTGTGTGTGTGTGTGTGTGTGTGTGTGTGTGTGTGTGCGTGTGCGTGTGCGTGTGCGTGTGCGTGTGCGTGTGTGTGTGTATATATATGTGTTGTGTTAAGGACTTTCTATCGAATGGAAACCTAAAGGATCTCATTAGATGGATCCTCTGCCGCGCTTTTTACTTGATTATTTCAATTTGGCCATGCCAGGTACATAAGTTTAAAAAGTTCAAATCTAGATGTTTATCAGACGAAACCTTGATTCGGCAGTCGCTGTCAAAAAGAAGGGGGTGGATTGGCTGGTTGATTTTAATAGATTTTTCAAGATCAGAATTTAGAAGAGTAGCCCCATCAACCGGATTGTCAACGATTATATATATCGCAGTATCGTCTGCAAACAGGCGAACTATAAAGGGAATATCATGGACAACGTCATTAATGTACAAGAAAAAGGATGGGCCCAAAAATAGACCCTTGTGGAACACCAGCATTGATATGTTATGAGTCGGATTTTCAGCCGGATATTACAACACATGGTCTTCTGTCATTTACCAAATTAGAAGATTGCCCGAGATACTACTACGTCAGAGCTTGTGAATTAGTTATTCGGGCCATACTCTATCAACTACCTTCTAAATATCGCAGAAAATGGCCCATACCTCTTAACTTTCATCGAGGGCGTACAAAAGGAGAGATATACCTTGACTAATTGGTCGACAGTGGAATCTAATCGAAATGGGGTTATAATGTAGGTAGCCCTTAAATGTTTAAATATAAATTTGTCAAGAATTTCAAGATGTTAACTTAAAACACTTAGGAGGGCACATTGTCTATAGTTGCCAACATCTTGAGAATCTGACCTTTTGTGAATTGCATATACATTTTCTTCTTTCCAGCTCCGTAGAACCCTACCCGTACTGATGGAAAAAATTGAAAAGATTTGTTTTTAGACTTTAGATTCGGTCCGGTCCAGAGACTTTTCCAGTTTTCATAACTTTAATAGATTCTAAGATGTCTTGGCGATAAATGATAAAATCTTATACGATATGGCTGTCTGACTCTTGTGAATTTAAGATATGCATATGCGTATATAGTACAATTAGAGTAGATTGAGATTGAAAAAAGGAATTAAGGATAATCGCTTTATTTAGGGGTGACTTATATACAATACCATTTTGAATAAAGGGGGCAGCTCGTTATGTGTGTTTTTTGTGTGAAATGTTTGATGATTTTCCAGAAGTCGGATGATGAGTGTAAATGTTCTCGTATTTGTTAAGCAAGATTATCAAAGTGGACTTGTTTCGCTGATCGGACAATATTATGTACAAGATTACGTTATTGGCTATACATGAGCCAATATCGTTTAGCCTTAGCTTTCTTGTATGTTCGTTTGCTGCGTCGTATATACTCTCGTTTGTTATTGTGTAGCCAATGAGGATCAGCTGTTCGTAATGAAACAATTTTAAATGTTATGGTAGAGTCTCAAAATGAGATATGTTTAAATGTGATTTGAGGTAAAGATATCTATATGTGTCTTGTTCTGAGAAAACTTGGCTTTATTCATGTGCGTTAAGTGTCATCCCCGATTAGCCTGTGCAGTCCGCACAGGCTAATCAGGGACGACACTTTCCGCCTTAACTTGATTTTCGGTAAGGAGGGACTTCCTTGAAACTAAAAATACCATAAAAGCGGAAAGTGTCGTCCCTGATTAGCCTGTGCGGGATGACACTTTACGCACATGCATTATGACCAGCTTTCACAGAACAAGACACATATTATTATCGCAGGAATGGTTCCAATCAGTTTTGCACAAGTTGTCGTAATTTATTGCAGACTTCATTTTTGTTGTTCCATATATGTCTTTAAGTAGACACGTCTGTTCTGTTGATTTTATGACGCAGTAATCTGGACATTGAAAGCGAGCTTGTTGGTTACCAAAGGGTTTCCCAATGTCACATTTTAGTACTGCCTATGAAGATGATATCATAAAAAGGTCAAGAATAGAATAAGAGGTTTCTGTGAAATAAGTAGGTCCATTAATAATCTGGGATAGATTATGCTGTAAAAGAAGTTTATCTTACACTGTGATTTATTCATGCCGAGATTAAATTCACCTATGAAAACAATGTTTGCAATACTGGTGTCAAAAGCAAGTGAGATCGAATCGTGTATGCATTCTAGTAAATAAGGACTAGAGTTAGGTGGTCGATGGAAATAGCCGAATAGAAGACGCCTTCCCTTGATACGTTATTCAACCCATATACATTAAATATCGTCGATCTGTAGGTCTGTGCGCTCTTTTGCAAAGAAATCAGATTTGACATATACTAGTTTGCCTCCACGTGGATCGTTTGATCCATCCCGTTTAAACGGCGTATGATAATCAGTGCTGTCAGTGATAAGTGAGAATAAATTTAAGGATGATAACATACAACAAGGTACAATCCAATTCTTTAATGAGTTCGAAACGTATAATGCTTTGACTATATACATACTGGCTGCGCTGTCAACTGCCTTTCTACTTACGCTTTTAATTTAAAGTAGAAGAAATAATAGAAATAACAACAACAACAATAATATTTACTATAATCACATGAGATCACATGAGAAGTAGTAGAGGTTGCAGTAATAGCTAGCAGTAGTAGATGTTGTTGTTGAACTATTCATAGTTGGTGTTGTACTTGAAATGGTAACAGTAGCATCAGCAATATATATCATCAGAATAAAATGTAAAACAGCAGCTGCATTAGTTATGAAGAAGAAGATGATGATGATGGTGGTGGTGGTGGTGATGATGATGATGATGATGATGATGATGATGATGATGATGATGATGATGATGATGTTGTTGTTGTTGATGATGATGATGATGATGATGATGATGCTGATGATGATGATGATGATGATGATGATGATGATGATGATGATGATGATGATGATGATGATGATGATTATGATGATGATGATGATGATGATGCTGATGCTGCTGATGATGATGATGATGATTTTGATGATGATGATGCATTATAATGCATTTTTATTATTAGTAGTAGTAGTATTATAGCAGGTATGTGTATTAACGTTAATACACATGCCTGGATTATAGGTTATCATCAACACATGTAATGGATATCAGAACCGAATTCACATAAAAATTGTTTCTATTGTCACGGGACGTTGTTATGATTCGCACATCAGACAGTCGGTTGTCATAGCAGTAGTGTACCAATATACAAGATATGGCTTTGCGATAAGAAATTAAAGGTCCCTTAGTTTACAGCGTTAAACATGGGTTTTCGTTTTAACAGGGCATATGTTGGTCCAAATAATATTCATGTTGTTAGGATTGGAAAGCGTTCTTCTTTAAACTAAATCCATTTATGTAATTAAAAACATTTGGCATCGCAGATTTGCTACATAGAAAGAACTTAATATCATGTAAAAAATATCAGTAGTAATATAACTTGCAGTAGTAGTAGTAGTAGTAGTAGTAGTAGTAGAAGTAGTAGTAGTAGTAGTAGTAGTAGTAGTAGTAGTAGTAGTAGTAGTAGTAGTAGTAGTAGTAGTAGTAGTAGTAATAGTAGTGGTAGTGGTAGTGGTAGTGGTATAGTGGTAGTAGTAGTGAGCTAAATAGCTGGAAATAGCATTTAAATACACACACGCACGTATGCACACACACACGCACACACAATAGCACTCACTCGAGTAATATGAGTAGTAGTAGTAATGCAGTTGTCTAGTATGAAAAGACAAAATGTGTTCAGCAAGTATTGAAAGATGAAAGTTCCTTTTTCAGCACATGAAGTTGGTATTTGCCATGTATAAATCAATCTGAACAAAAATATAATAGAAGAATAAAACAGATACTAAATCGGTTTGTTATACTAGGTCCCTCAGTCAAGAGCCGTTTATAAATGTTTGTTTAAAATAAAGTTGCGTGTTACCAAAAAGCTATCAATAAATATGTCTATTAAAAAGTCTTTCGTGTAACCATATCGCTTTCATATTCGCATCGTATGATAAAATTGAACCTACGAATGTGACAACGGTAAATTGTTGTTCCAAATGCATATACAGTTTATAATTTGTTAACTTGTCTCTAAAATCGTTGTACAGCAGCGTAAGAAAAATAAACGTTCGGAAACGAACAATAAAATAGTGTAGCCGTAATCGATTAAAACGCAGTGTTTTTTCAATCGAGATTGTCCGTATTAAAGTGTTTTTTGATTGGATAGTAAGCTTTACAATAACCAATGAGAATGATTGTAACAAACTAAATAAATGGCGGTTTATTATTTTGTTTAGGAAAAGCAGTTAACCGAAAGCTGTATGTCTCATCTGGTCATGATAAGTAAGGCATTATTTTGAAAGAGGAATGCAGTAAACAAAGATTACATACAATATTAAATAGCTCTCGAGCATATATTTAAACCATCGGTATAGGTTGTTTTAACTAGAGCTTCATGTAATAGGATGTTTTTCGGACTTACGGTAATTTCGGACAAATTCGTTTGTAACGTATTCAAGTTACTTGTACTGATATATATTTACATTTAAGGTCATTAGCACATACAGATATATGACAAATGAGACATAGAATAAATCGCAGATTTCAGATAATTAAGACTAGTAGGTGATTTAAAATTCCAATATATATTTATTATATAAGAGCATCAAATAAAACGCTGTTGCTGTATGCATATTTTTTACAATAGACGAGTTAACGAGTGACGTCACGCGCACCTGCAAAGTTTAGACTCCGCCCACTGGTTGGCAAAAAGAGATGGAGTTCATATAATCGCATATAGAGATGGTGATCATAATCATCGAGTTTATTGATAATCATGCACTGTATCAAATATAATTTTATAAATTATTTCTAAATAAAACATTAGCATGCAAGGAAATGCATTTTAGGAAAGATTATATTGCTATTATTTGTTTTTACTAAACAAACTTGGGAGTAGAACACAATCTACAAGCTCGGTATTTGGTTACCACAAAGATCTTTCTGCCTAGCACATCATTTTAGATTAAAAAAATCTCAGAAAATGTAAATTCTTTAAGAATAAACTTAATTTAATGAAAGAATACAATTAAGGATGAACACAACAACAAATAGATCGATTTTATGTACGCAACATAGTTCTGATTTGAACGTTAATACATGACGTCTGTAAAAACTTACCATGGTACACATTAGATAAATTCACTTGATAAATGTAATTGTTTTTATTTAATTGTTCACACCAATTTTGACACTGTTTGTTTCATCATTTTAAACCCGGTGTTTAATTGCATGATTATCTCGTTATGATCGGATACTGTGCAGACAGTTACAAAGTAAACATGGTGTCATTAAACCAGGGACCTATACTTGGGATGCCTGCATAAACCACATGTGGCAGATGATTTTATGGTAATTAAACACAATTTATTATACCTTCATGTCATCTTTTGGCATATTGAGCAGTCATTTAAGCCAAATTTCAAAGCCAAAATATGTTACAGTTGCTTTAATAAAATATGTTAACATATTTAAAAAAAAAATGAAGATATTACTTCGAAATGGATTAGCAGGATTAAGTGTGTATATATATATATATATATATATATATATATATATATATATATATATATATATATTAGCCAGTTTAATCATAATATACATTGTTTAATAACTATAAATTTAAAATTTTGAGCAATTTTACTACTACAAAATTAATGTATTCAGTGTCCGACAAATTTCTTATTTTTCAGGTAGCCCACTGGGCTACCAATAAAAATATTTGGTAGCCCATAAAATTGTCCTACAAAGTGATAAGAGGCAGGTTCTCATCTTTATTTTATTTCTTCATTTACATAAACATAATATGTATACATACATATACATAATACAATAGTAGTCTGATGTACACAGTCAATATCGTAAATTAATGTTACAGTACAGGCACCGTGTACTTAAATGTAAATGTACCAAAGAAAGTTATATACTACATGTAGATATTACATGTATGTGCACATGTATGTGTATTTAAATTCGGACAGCACGTTAAGTCGGTAACGTAAAAAAGCGATTAGATGATCAATACGATTGACTCGTATGGTGTTAATCAATGCAATTGCCCTTTTTAACAACAAACACCGAGTTTCAAGAAATCAAGAGTATTAAATCATTTATTTACTTGTGTCCGACTTTAAGTCATGTCCGAATTTACGTATTGCATCCGTATGTTACGACACTTGTGTGCAGTCAGTATACAGTACACTACTTGTTTCGATAATGAAGGAACTGATACAGCGAAACGGTAACGATACAGCGTGTTTACATTATATTTTATTAAGAGGAAATGTCAATGGCAAATAATTCGCGAGATACCCCAGTACTTTAATTGAAATTCACAACGAAACTTTTAATGGAAATTAAATGATCTCAATGTTGTACCCGCTACGAAATTTTTATTTACAAATAAATACACCCACGCCAATTTTCGCGCGCTTTTTATCTGGACAAAGAAATTCATTTATTAAACGTAGAATTTTGTAACCTTAAATAGCTGTACACAACGCGTGCAAACCGTGGCAGGTGATATACGCATGTTGCAATACAACGGTCCTGATTGGTAGCTTATTTCATCATATCTTTAAATAGACCCATATGCCGAAATTCATTTGAAACTTTAGAAAATTTTAAACGTTTGTGTTTATGACTCTTATCGTCTTTATTACCCACCCATAATTTGGTTTTAAAAATATAAATCGGGCATATATGGGAATATTGATTAACAGTCGATTAATTCAATTATTAATTGACTATGCAAACTAATTAGCAGGTGTTAACAACGTTCACGCCGTTGTTATTAATATTCATTTTCGGTTTCGTTACAGTTTTGAAGAATCCGCTATTGTTTTTATTTATTTAATGTTCGGCGTCTTTGGATATTTAACGAAATCAAAAACGTTGTCGCTATTGCTCATTGTTGCGGTTAACAAAGAATTCCAAACTGCGAAATGATGTTGCATCATGTGCGCCAACTATCCAACTGGCTCTCATTATATTATTAGCAGACGACAAATGTTGATTCTGATTGGATGATTAAAATACACTGTTACTGTTTACGACATTACCGCAAGTGATCGGTGACTGATTAGATAATTGATTGCACTTTGTTATATGATTAGGCGTAACAAAAAAAGTTGTTTGTTTCCGGTGGCCCGACCCTACCTAATTTTTTGCCGCCGGTCCTAATCTTTTTTGAGCCCAAAATTCGAAAAAAATCGGACCGCGTATTTTTCGGCGCGCTCAATAAGCGTTCAACGTTATCGGCGCCGTACATTAAACTTTCAACATAAACAAGATGGCGGCGCCCAGCGCCATTACCGGATCATTACGCATAGCGGATCACTTTGATGTTCAAGACTGCGTTTTGCGATAAATAGTTGAAATTGTTAGATGATATTTTGCACATAGCATCTTCAAGGCCTATTATTTAAACGCATTGATTGAGTCGTAATTGGAGCGTCTCTTTGTCAAACATTTCGGTATGTTTTGCTGACATGTATATACGACTTTGTTGACTTCTGTCTCGTTTCCAAATCGAGGTTGAACATTTTTTGTGGCCACTTGCTATAACTCTGTTGGAAAGTAAGAAGTTTACCCATTATTTTAAAGGCCATTTAGTAGTCTTTCGGCATGCAAAAGTCCATTTCAGTTTTGATTCATGTTTAAGATTTTGTCTGCGTGTAAAAATAAGACAATGTGCTGAATCAGTTAGCAACGGTAATTTTTAATCAAACTGGTGTTAAAGAAGTCTCAAACCGTTCATTGTTTTTCACCAGCACAACTTAATTACGCTACTGATCCGGTAATGGTAACTTGGCTGTACTGTTGAAGGAAAAAGTAATACCAGTTTGTGTCTTTGCCAAAGTTTTGACAATTTTAAGTCATTCAAATGGTCTGCAACTGACTGTTTTAATAGCTTGCTGGATGGTTTTGTAATTGGCAATTCAAGATAGCAATTTTTTTTCCACAATGGAATACAAAGTTTAAAGATTTCATGTTTTAAAATCCTCTTTAACGACTGGGTGCATCTCTACTAAACTGTTACATTGGATCTCCAAGAAATGAATATTGCCTAGAATTATTTCTGGCAGGATTATGGTCCTTTGTCTTTTTTTTCACTTTTGAATTTATTATTACAAAATTGTGTGTGTTCAACTCCTCTGCTTGACAAATTTTGCTTCAACTTTCACAGCTGAATGTAAAGATGATCATTATGGTAGGACTTCTGACTGCAAACAGTTAAGCCATTTTTCATTTTGTCTACTGTATATATAGTGTATTTGTCTCTGTCCAAGCATAATTGTCCATGTCAAAATTCTAGTTATATTTAATAAGTAAAAATGTTATCATTTTCAGGGCAAGCACAGTCATAGTGCTATAGTGGGGGACATATTGTTTTTGCCCTGAATGTTGGTTTATTTGTTTGTTTGTTTGTTTGCCCCAACTTTAACATTTGCAATTACTTTTGCAAGATTGAAGATAGCAACTTCATTCTTGGCATGCATGTGTATCTCATGGACCTGCACATTTTGAGTGGTGAAAGGTCAAGGTCATCCTTCAAGGTCAAAGATTTAGCTTCAAAGCGGCGCAGTAGGGGACATGGTGTTTCTAACAAACACATTTCTTGTTTAAATTTATAAGTATAGTTTGATACAAGAAGCATTAAATGTCTGCTTTTCTGTGCTTGGTGTGATTTGATTTTGTGCTTGTTTATTGATTTGTGTGTGTGTAATTGTATATAATACAAGTCGTAATAAATTTTCTGTTCTGTTCCTGAAATTCATGGGTAGATAGACCCCACGCCACCAGTACATAATAAAATCTGAAAATGTGGTCCTTTGGGAACATTAACTGCATCCAAGAAATATAAAAGCACATCCGGTTTGATTGGGTCTTTCCATGGTGATAATGTTAAATGCAACACCACTGGCGTTCCCGTAGCACTGCTTTTGAGGTATTTAATATATTATAAATAATAAATAATATAGAATACACTGCATGAACCCAAAGGACCAGAAAGTATAACAACACTGAATCCCTATAGACACTGAGGGTCAAGCTCTCTGTGACTTGTTATAGTTATGCCTTTTATTGGTCATAAAATGGTATATTTAAGCCGTTGCCAGAAGTCAACATTAAACTCGGAATTAAGGAAAGCAACACATTCAATATTAATGAACAGCAAGTTTTTATTTCATAAAAGCATTTAAATATAGTCATATAGCATTACAGACATCATCAAATTTATTGTACATACAGTTATACACAAAACATGAGAAGAAAATGCACCATGTACGACAATTTCTAAAAAAAAAATATTTTTAAAAATAAAATTATTTGCCTACCTACCTACCCTAATTTTTTTGGCCATGTCAGTGGAAACAAACGATTTTTTTTTTTAGGCCTTATAAGCAATACACAGTGTACAAACACATGGTCAGCGTGTTTATTCTACGTATGTCTGTCAATAAACCGGGCTACCGCTCTTATAGATTTACAGTAGCCCGGCGGGCGTCAGCTGGAAAATTTCAGTAGCCCTATGAAAAATTTCGGTAGCCCCCGGGCTCCGGGCAATGGATTTGTCGGACACTGGTATTGAACGATTACCAGCATTTTTTAAATAAAATCGGCAATTACGTGTAAACATTGTAAGTTACAGCAGTGCACGAAACACCATCATGAAAGCAATCAATAAAAACTACTTGCGTAAAATAAATTAAATATATAGTGTTATTTATCATAAAATGCTTGATTGTTACATGTATCACTCCTTATCACTTAGTTAAAAAATTCAATATACATGCAAAGACAGTTCAATTTGCACAATATGCAGGGTGTTTTTACCATGTGTATGCTTAAAATAATCAATATCGTCATTCAATGGAAATGAAATGAAAATTCATTCAATGGAAAAGAAAATGATAAAATTTAACAAATGTTATGTATTCCGCTTTTTTAGGGTTTTGTTTTATAATTGGTTAAATGCACCTCTTACACATTCGATCGCTGATGAACAATAACAATATCCACACCACTTATAAATGTGATCAAATAAATATATGTTTCATTATTTTTGAAATATCATTTATAAAAGTCTTACTATAACAAAGATGACGGCTTATTTATTATCCCCGCCAAAATTTTTTTCAGAGGGGATATAGTAATTGGTCCTGTCCGTCCGTCTGTCTGTCCGGCTGAAACTTTGTCCGGAGCATAACTCCAAATCTATTCAATGGATTTACTTTAAACTTAGACTATAAACAGATGGCAACTAGGAGAAGTGCAGTGACCAAGAACCATAACTCTATTTACCTTACTTTTTGAATTATTTCCCTTTTTATATAATTTTAAATAAAATTTTTGTCCGGAGCAAAACTCTAAATCTACTGAAGGGATTTACTTGAAACTTGAAAAATAAACAGATGGCAACTAGGAAAAGTGCAGTGACCAAGAACCACAACTCTATCTACCTTAGTTTTTGAATTATCTCCCCTTTTATATGATTTTAAAATAAAGTTTTGTCCGGAGCATAACTCTTAATCTACTGAAGAGATTTACTTGAAACTTGAAATATAAACAGATGGCAACTAGGAGAAGTGCAGTGACCAAGAATCACAACTCTATCTACCTTAGGTTTTTAATTATCTCCCCTTTTATATAATTTTAAAGTACTTTTTTTTTCGGAGCATAACTCTAAATCTACTGAAGGGATTTACTTGAAACTTGAAATATAAACAGATGGCAACTAGGAGAAGTGCAGTGACTAAGAACCATAACTCTATCTACCTTAGTTTTTGAATTATCTCCACTTTTATATAATTTTAAAGTAAATTGTTGTCCGGAGCATAACTCTAAATGTACTGAAGGGATTTACTTGAAACTTGAAATATAAACAGATGGCAAGTAGGAAAAGTCAGTGACTAAGAACCATAACTCTATCTACCTTAGTTTTTGAATAATATCCCCTTTTATATAACTTTAAAGTAAATTTTGTCCGGAGCATAACTCTAAATGTACTAAAGGGATTTACTTGAAACTTGAAATATAAACATATGGCAACTAGGAGAAGTGCGGTTACCAAGAACCATAACTCTATCTACCTTAGTTTTTGAATTATCTCCCCTTTTATATAATGTTAAAGTAAATTTTTGTCTGGAGCATAACTCTAAATCTACTGAAGGGATTTACTTGAAACTTCAAACTTAAACAGATGGCAAGTAGGAGAAGTGCAGTGACTAAGAACCATAACTCTATCTACCTTAGTGTTTGAATTATATCCCTTTATCTAATTTCAAAGTAAATTTTTGTCCGGAGCATAATGAATTATCTCCCTTTATTTGTTTTTACAAATATTATTCTACTCTCTAAAACAAATGTTGTCATACAAGCAAACACATTTCGGCGGGGATTTGGCACTACTGTGACAAGCTCTTGTTTGTTTTTTTTTGTTTTTTTGCTGTATTTAGTCTTCCGATCACGTTTACTCTGATGCTAATAACTAATTCGTATTTTTATAAAGACGAAAATATATTTGTGAATAAAAAAATATTGTTACTAAATATAATCTATTTGCGCGATTATTTAAGTGATTTGATGTTTATTTCGGATTATTTTATCGTTTTATTGACTATACAAAAGTCTTATATACATGTTTTACATTACTGTAACCAGTGTTTTTGCCAACCAGTCAGTGCGCATGCGCGGAAAATCCCCAATGTAAACAATAACAATTTAATCGTCTATACGGGAGTTTTGTAACTTAAGTAGATTCATATGAGCATGAATGCTTATGACCTATGGATAACCCATTAAGCTGAAAGATAATTTCCAATGGGGTCCATAAAACACACACTGAAATAGCAAAATGATTTAAAGATACATAACCATATGAACAAACACTAACAACATTATGTTGGTTATATGGTTATACATAACCATATGAACAAACAACATATCCAATGTAAACTACTGGAGCAGACATTATCTTTCTAAAAAAACAAGTCTAAAAATAGAGTGTACTGATAGCTTGCTGATATTTTGTCTGCGTGTATTGACTAAAATGTATTTTTTGAAGCAGCGCTTGTTCTTTAGTAGATTATTAAGGTGTAAGAATTGCTGATACACGTGCTTAAAAATAACGCTGCAGCGATACCAGTATATTGATGGCACAATAAGACTATGACCAGATCAAAAAAATATAGTTACGAGTTGGGCAATTAGTTTATTGGCACTGAGTGTCTAAGTCATGAGTTTTGTTTAATGACACAATTTAATAAACAATGCACTATTTATTTAAAGGTGCAGATAAACAAGTGTAATGCTCCCGAAGAATGTTTGGGCCAAACAATATCTAAGAAACAAAAAGGTATGTTCCTAAAAAACTCTTTAGTTTTTTTGTATAAGTAGATAAATACAGTCAATGTTATACCATTTTCAATAACTTTAATTTGTAGTGGTGAGTTGTAAACATAATTGTCCTCAGTTTGTATTAAAAGTAAAATATCATCAGCTAGTATAGTGTATGAGTATATTTTATGTTGATGCTAATTAAATGGATGGAAATGTCTACTTGATTTTATATAACACTTATCTTGTGTGTAGAAAAATATAGGAAGATTTTTGATCCCCCACTCATCAGCAACAGACAGCCATTTCATTCAAGAGGATTATGCTTCTTATGTTTTTACTTTTCTTTCAGTTGATAAAAATGCAGAAAGATATGGCCAATTCATTGAAGGTGACGACATGCAGGTGTGTACTTATAAGCATAAGTTCTGACTTCAGTGCTCCAGCTAGCAATAAATAGAGGGGCGCTGCGCCCCTCTAAAATTTGCCCCCTTAAAAAGCGCCCCTCTATTTTTCTGTCAAATGCCCTTTTGGTCTCTAAATTCCTGTTTTCCGGCCGTAGATCTATAAATCGCCAGAAACATCGACATGAATACACAGATAACACCCTTACCGGTACATGACTGCCCAACACATTGTGAACAAACAAGCCCCAAGGGCATGGTTTGTTATCAGATCATTAATTAGCCTTTTGTTGCAGACGATAGTAACATGCTGTGAAAGATTATCTCTGAGGTCACGCTTGGTTAGACACAATCACACTGGAATGAAATCAATCTCAGCACTATTGATTTTTTAAAACTTCTGAATTCTTTGGCTACGATTTTTTTGTTTGCCAAAATAGTGATTTTTTATTCAAAACACCTATTAAAATTTGAAAATTAATCTTTTTTTTTAATGCGAATATGCGGTTAATTTTAAGTCCGAAATTACGGCATTGAAAAACATATTTGTGTTTGGATTTTATTTCTGAACTTTAAAACACTGTCTGTCCTCAATCATGATGAATTTTAACATGAATAGGGGCAGACAGTTGTTATTTCAACAAATAAAGATCTTGTTTGGATGGAGGATTTATCACTCTGCAAGTAAAATGTAATTTTAATAATGTCATATATTTTCGCGACCTAACAAAACTGTCAACGTTGTTGACATTAGTTGAAATAACGTGTTGTAAAATAACTATATCAATGTTTCATTTTTTATCTCCAGACTGGATGCTACTTCATGGTGACATTGATCATTGTTCAGACTTTAATTTTTTCAATACAGATTATTGTTTTAATTAATATTATTATTGTGGAAAAACATTGGCTCACAGTTATTCAAAGTAACAAATTAAGTGGTGACAGTCACAACATTTATTTGACCCAGTGAAACCCCTGATTTTATTTCATGTTTTCTTCTACAAGGAAACTGATGCTTAAACTGGAACCTGAAATATTAACATGCAGTTCAATGATGATGGGTGATAAAAAACATCAAAATCCCTCCCCCCCCACACACACACCAGAAAGAAATATGATATCTACATATCTCTAATGTGTGTAGTCGGATGCTAGCCCAAGTCGGTTACAAAATTGGCTACGAAGTTGTTTTCCTTAGCGCCAATGTAGATAGTAATATATTTATTATAATTTCATTACACAAAATGAGGAACAGCATACAATTGGTGAAAACATCCAATGCACTAATGTTTACAATTCATAAGTATATAGTATAAGCAAAGTATATACTTAAGTATATTTATAACCAAATGCCCTATTTTCCAAAATTACGCTTGAAATTTGCCTTTTTTGGGGAAGCTCCCCTCTATTTTGAAAAGCTGGCTGGAGCACTGGACTTAGATATGATTTGTGAAAATCTTGGTTGATGACTTGTATTTAATATTAAAGAGGCCTTTTCACAGATTTTAGCATGTATTGAAGTTTGTCATTAAATGCTTTATATTGATAAATGTGAAAATTGGATCTAAAAAGCTCCTGTCAAAAAAACAAGAATGAAATTTAAAAAAGAAAACAAGTAACTCTGAACATGGCTTGAACCACTGACCCCTGGTGTAAAAGTCTTATCGCTTAGACCAATAGGCTATCCATTCAATCGTTACACGTTGCAACGCTTTATAATTTTCAAGTTTTTAAATCATCAAAAGATGCATATGATGGATATTTTAGAGCATGCTAAATGTTCAGTATTACTGTTTCCTGTCAAATATCATAACTACCATGAAAATATGCGAATCTGAAACATTTTTATTTTGTCAATTTACCAAAACTTTAAAAGGCCCCTTGAAAGAAATTAGAAACCTGACATATTGCCATATTAACTACCTATACAACTAGAAAAGTGTGTTTATCTTATTCTATTAAATTATTTATTTTCTTATAAACATGGGGTCAAGCTCTATAAATGTGTATATATTGCAATAAAATAATTGAGTACTGTTAGCTGATTTTGTTTACATTGAACATGGCCATACTTCTCTACTACCTCCTGTGTATGGGGAAAATGTGTTTCCAACTGGTGTTTTCACTTCATAAATAGATTATTAAGAATTATCTTGGCAAATGCATATGGTATGGGTGTGTTTTAGCTAAAGTTAAAGAAACTTTAATAAGTTTCAAATGATTCAAATGTTTCTGATTCATTATCAGGAATAATTTAAAGTATTCTTATAACCTCACTATGTAAATGTTATTTTAAGAAAAATATATTGAAATTGGGTATTCTGATTGGTTTGTTTTGCACATTGACACTGTGTTATAAATTGCAAAATAATATTTAAAAATAAATGTATGTATATAACAATTTATGTACCAAAAGGACACTATTGCGGTACTACAATTAGACCTTTAATTACACATGTTAATGAATATATAATGTACAAGTACATAATTGTGTTTTAGGTGTGACTGTATGCACGACTGTTACTGCTGCCTGGGTATTATGTGAGCAAGAAACACGTCTGGATTATAATTTGGACACACATGTACAGCTGTTTTGTGAATATGATAAATTATGTATGCTATATTTGCATTTTTTATGGGTTTTTAGATGTTTAATGTTCAATACATCAGACAAACTCTGAAGTTTTTTTTTTAAATAGAATATTAATTTATAAAACAAAATCCCATGAACTACAACCATATGTTTATAGCTTTACACTTCAAGAACAACTATTTTTGTGTATTATGATTATATATTTGTTAATGAGATACAATTTTGAGTTGAAATATTATGAATTTTGTTATGCCGGCGTAATATTTGATTTTGGTCTGTAAATAAGAAATTATTGGAAATGCCAGAGATTCGCTTATGAGTTGGAATGTTTTAAATTTTGTCACGCCGGCATAACATTTTAAATTTTTGTCTGTAAATAGGAAATGTTTGGACATTTATCAGCCATTCACTTTCTGTAGAAATGTTATGAATTTGTTACGCTTGTATAGCATTTAGGTTTGGGTCTGTGAATATGAAATTATTGGAAATACAAGAGATTAACATTACGAGTTGAAATGTTTGGATTTTTGTTAAGCTGGCATATTATTTTGAATTTGGGTCTGTAAAAAGCAATGATAGAAAACTTGAGAGCAATGCACTTTCTGTGGAAATATTACTTATTTTGTTATGCCGGCTTAACATTTGAGATTGGGTCTGTAAATAAGTAATTATTTGAAATGCAAGTAATTTACTTTTAATTTAAAATGTTTGGAATTTTGTTACGCTGGCATAACATCTTATGTTTTAGTCTGTAAATAAGAAATCATTCGAAATGCAAGTGATTCACTTTGAGTTGAAATGTTTGGAATTTTGTCACACTGGCATAACATTTACAGTTTTGGTCTGGAAATAAGAAATCATTAGGAATGCAAGCGATTCACCTTTGAGTTAAAATGTAATGAATTTTGTTAAGCTGGCGTAACATTTTTTTTGTTTTCAAAAAATTAGCATGTCAAAATTATCGCAAAAAACCCTGTAAAACACACCTTTTAATTGGGATTCATGGACATTCCATTTTTAAAATAGACAGATTTTTATGAATTTTGTGAGTTTGTACCGCCAGCGTAACATTTAAAGTGGAATGATTTATTTGGTGATGTTATAATGAACCTTTGTGAGTTTGTACCGCCAGCGTAACATTTTCAAAGAATTATCTGTCTATGTGATTATGAACCTTGGGGAGTTTGTACCGCCGGCGTAACATTTTTATTTTTCTGTCAAAGTGATTATGAATTTTGTGAGTTTGTACCGCCAGCGTAACATTTAAAGTGGAATGATTTATTTGGTGATGTTATAATGAACCTTTGTGAGTTTGTACCGCCAGCGTAACATTTTCAAAGAATAATCTGTCTATGTGATTATGAACCTTGGGGAGTTTGTACCGCCGGGGTTAACATTTTAGTTTTATTTTTCTGTCAAAGTGATTATGAATTTTGTGAGTTTGTACCGCCAGCGTAACATTTAAAGTGAAATGATTTATTTGGTGATGCTATAATGAACCTTTGTGAGTTTGTACCGCCAGCGTAACATTTTCAAAGAATTATCTGTCTATGTGATTATGAACCTGGAGTTTGTACCGCCGGCGTAACATTTTAGTTTTAGTTTTCTGTCAAAGTGATTATGAATTTGTGAGTTTGTACCGCCAGCGTAACATTTTAAGTGGAATGATTCATTTGGTGATGTTATGAACCTTTGGAAGTTTCTACCGCCAGCGTAACTTTTTTTTAAGTGAAATTATTTATTTGGTGATGTTATAATGAACATTTGGGTGTTTGTACCGCCAGCGTAACATTTAAGTTGAATTATTTGTTGATGTTATACTGAACCTTGGGGAGTTTGGACTGCAAGTAAACGTTTTCAGTTAAATTTTTCTGTTGAAGTGATTATAAAATTGGAGAGTTTGTACCGCCAGCGTAACATTTTAAGTTGAATTTTTGAGTAGAATGAATTATTTGTTGATTTTATAAAGGCATTTGGAAGGTTGAACCGCCAGTGTAACATTTTTAAGTTCATTTATCATTTATATGATGATATTATAATGAACCTTTGGGAGTTTGTACCGCCAGCGTAACATTTTAGTTTATATTTTCTCTGGAAGTGATTATGAAATTTTGATAGGTTGTACTGCCAGCATAATATTGAATTATGTTATGATGTGATAATAAACCTTTGGGAGTTTGTACCGCCAGTGTAACATTTCAGTTCAATTTTCCTGTCTGAATGTAAGAAGGGTTGTACTGCCAGCGTAACATTTTTTGTACTTTCTTATAAAAACTGAGAAAAATTTGGGTTTATTCTAAAGAAATGTCTTTGAAAATGGCCATTTTAAAAGGGATTCTGTGGAAAATCCCTTTTTAAAATATAATCAATTGAATGTTAAATACCATGAACGCAAACGCAAAACGCTAATACGTCATTATAAGCCTATTCGTAACACACATGCATGATTAAAAAAAAAACCGATATGTACAAATGCCCCGAAACGCTTTTAAGAATGGCACATGGTTATCCATCCGTCTTGCGTTATCAATACTTTGACTGTGGGAACTGCGAGTTAAACTTCGCCTTAAAAAACAGATAGATTCACAGCTCATTTAGACTTTTTAACGCCATGCAGTTCAATTATATGTAAAACGTTTCTTAAAAAGCGATCGGACGTGCCGCGAGAGGCAAACGACGGTCTTCTTTTACTTTGTGTAAAAATAATGTATCGCTTGTACCGCTTGAAAATTCGTAAAACAAATCCATAAACTTTACATTAATCACATATTTCCCCAGAAGCAATCAAATAAAAAAAAATAGTGATTTCCTGTAATAATTCACCCTGAAGAGCCGATACCTGGTTTTCTTAAAGGTAAGTTTACAATTAAACTGCTTCCCATGGGTCCCGTTATAAAACGGTCAACATTTAAGGAATTTATTTTAACACCATTATTTCTGTTTGAGTACGCCTGTTATCAGTTTTAAGATACCAATGACAGGAGGTGACAGCTATTAAATACCTGTTATCTCGCTAAGAAATTCAATAAACGCCTCGTCGACTTTCGTTCCGCCCCAGTACCCGCCACTCGCCTTGTGGATCTCTTTGAGTGTCCCTCTCTCACAAACCTCATGAACCGTTATATCAATCGTTCCTCCTGTAGTTCATTCCATTTATATCACAACTTTAATGTTTATTGCATTTAGATATTTATTTGACTTTGTAATGTCCCAATGTTAACAGAGGTTTAGTGCCCAAAAGTGTTTGTATACCAAATATGTGCAATGAGTGTACGGCGATTTACGAAGTCATTAACGTTTGGTGCCAATTATTGGGTAAATGTATATGCATTATATATCAATATTGAAAGTTAGGCATTTTAATAATCTTATTTGGAAACAAATGCAATTATGTGAATACTCGCATCGGTCTATTCATATTTCGAACAATCAGGAAAATCTCGTTTCTTGATGTGCACGTACATGTAAAAGTCGTTATTGCTACCAAAACGTGAAGTAGATAATCTTGCTCGCTTCGGACAATGGTTACATGCACTAAAATCTCGTAAAAGGTATGCTTTGTCTGAGGTATTCTATTAATATTTAGTATTTTGAAATCTGTTACAATACAGTGAGTTTCTACGTTCACACATTAACATATGCATTCTTTATAGATAATACCTACCTCCTGCGTCTAGTACTAAATATTTCTTCCCAGTTGTAAATTTGGAGATATTTGTTTCCCCACTTTTTTGTACTGTAATGTGTCTGCAGTAAAGAGATGCTGCTTCTGGCTCGAGTGAAAGAGTCAATTTGTCCACTGATATCCCTGCCTGAAGATGGCAACAACTTTTGACCATGAAAGATATATACATTGTTTTCACATAATTAAATTGACAAGCAAACAAAACATCACTAAATGTCAAGGTTGCCATAGAAGCGGGGGTCTGGAATAATAAATGTTGTGTGTGTGTGTGTGTGTGTGTGTGTGTGTGCGTGTGCGTGTGCGTGTGCGTGTGCGTGTGTGTGTGTATATATATGTGTTGTGTTAAGGACTTTCTATCGAATGGAAACCTAAAGGATCTCATTAGATGGATCCTCTGCCGCGCTTTTTACTTGATTATTTCAATTTGGCCATGCCAGGTACATAAGTTTAAAAAGTTCAAATCTAGATGTTTATCAGACGAAACCTTGATTCGGCAGTCGCTGTCAAAAAGAAGGGGGTGGATTGGCTGGTTGATTTTAATAGATTTTTCAAGATCAGAATTTAGAAGAGTAGCCCCATCAACCGGATTGTCAACGATTATATATATCGCAGTATCGTCTGCAAACAGGCGAACTATAAAGGGAATATCATGGACAACGTCATTAATGTACAAGAAAAAGGATGGGCCCAAAAATAGACCCTTGTGGAACACCAGCATTGATATGTTATGAGTCGGATTTTCAGCCGGATATTACAACACATGGTCTTCTGTCATTTACCAAATTAGAAGATTGCCCGAGATACTACTACGTCAGAGCTTGTGAATTAGTTATTCGGGCCATACTCTATCAACTACCTTCTAAATATCGCAGAAAATGGCCCATACCTCTTAACTTTCATCGAGGGCGTACAAAAGGAGAGATATACCTTGACTAATTGGTCGACAGTGGAATCTAATCGAAATGGGGTTATAATGTAGGTAGCCCTTAAATGTTTAAATATAAATTTGTCAAGAATTTCAAGATGTTAACTTAAAACACTTAGGAGGGCACATTGTCTATAGTTGCCAACATCTTGAGAATCTGACCTTTTGTGAATTGCATATACATTTTCTTCTTTCCAGCTCCGTAGAACCCTACCCGTACTGATGGAAAAAATTGAAAAGATTTGTTTTTAGACTTTAGATTCGGTCCGGTCCAGAGACTTTTCCAGTTTTCATAACTTTAATAGATTCTAAGATGTCTTGGCGATAAATGATAAAATCTTATACGATATGGCTGTCTGACTCTTGTGAATTTAAGATATGCATATGCGTATATAGTACAATTAGAGTAGATTGAGATTGAAAAAAGGAATTAAGGATAATCGCTTTATTTAGGGGTGACTTATATACAATACCATTTTGAATAAAGGGGGCAGCTCGTTATGTGTGTTTTTTGTGTGAAATGTTTGATGATTTTCCAGAAGTCGGATGATGAGTGTAAATGTTCTCGTATTTGTTAAGCAAGATTATCAAAGTGGACTTGTTTCGCTGATCGGACAATATTATGTACAAGATTACGTTATTGGCTATACATGAGCCAATATCGTTTAGCCTTAGCTTTCTTGTATGTTCGTTTGCTGCGTCGTATATACTCTCGTTTGTTATTGTGTAGCCAATGAGGATCAGCTGTTCGTAATGAAACAATTTTAAATGTTATGGTAGAGTCTCAAAATGAGATATGTTTAAATGTGATTTGAGGTAAAGATATCTATATGTGTCTTGTTCTGAGAAAACTTGGCTTTATTCATGTGCGTTAAGTGTCATCCCCGATTAGCCTGTGCAGTCCGCACAGGCTAATCAGGGACGACACTTTCCGCCTTAACTTGATTTTCGGTAAGGAGGGACTTCCTTGAAACTAAAAATACCATAAAAGCGGAAAGTGTCGTCCCTGATTAGCCTGTGCGGGATGACACTTTACGCACATGCATTATGACCAGCTTTCACAGAACAAGACACATATTATTATCGCAGGAATGGTTCCAATCAGTTTTGCACAAGTTGTCGTAATTTATTGCAGACTTCATTTTTGTTGTTCCATATATGTCTTTAAGTAGACACGTCTGTTCTGTTGATTTTATGACGCAGTAATCTGGACATTGAAAGCGAGCTTGTTGGTTACCAAAGGGTTTCCCAATGTCACATTTTAGTACTGCCTATGAAGATGATATCATAAAAAGGTCAAGAATAGAATAAGAGGTTTCTGTGAAATAAGTAGGTCCATTAATAATCTGGGATAGATTATGCTGTAAAAGAAGTTTATCTTACACTGTGATTTATTCATGCCGAGATTAAATTCACCTATGAAAACAATGTTTGCAATACTGGTGTCAAAAGCAAGTGAGATCGAATCGTGTATGCATTCTAGTAAATAAGGACTAGAGTTAGGTGGTCGATGGAAATAGCCGAATAGAAGACGCCTTCCCTTGATACGTTATTCAACCCATATACATTAAATATCGTCGATCTGTAGGTCTGTGCGCTCTTTTGCAAAGAAATCAGATTTGACATATACTAGTTTGCCTCCACGTGGATCGTTTGATCCATCCCGTTTAAACGGCGTATGATATGAAGGGAAAAAAGGATCAGCAGTGTCGACTGTTGAATTAAGCAACGTTTCAGTTAAGGCGTTAATGTCGAAGACATTAAGGTCAGCGTAAAGGATATCTTTCTTGGTGACGAAGCCCTGAACTTCGTAATGGACGATTTTTATATTTTGCGTAAATGCAGCAGAAGATGAAAAAGATATCCCAAGAAATCAGGTCTGGGATTTTGACGGACATCGCCTCCTCTAAAAAGAAGGATTGCAAGCCAATACACTCATTCAAACTTATAAATTTAATTTAAGCCTTTGCTTTTCATAGAAAGGAATAGAACAGACCTATCCTCATAAGAATGCATGACCAAGACTATTCATGTGATTGGTACCGTGACATCTATGGCTCATTATATAAAAAAGTGAAACTCCAGCTGCTGGAGCTGAATTGCATTCTTATATTATACACTATTAAGTGGACTTTTATTAAAGGCAAGTGACCACATACACATATAGTAGAATAAAGCTGGGGTCACCGCATTGGAACGGTTAATGCAAAGCACGGGGGGTTTAAATCGGTTTAAGTGCGCTCATCCTCACACTCGGCCAAACAATATTCATGCTACATATAAGTGTAAATAAAAGTTAATCTCATAGAATTTCAACTCAAACTAGAAATGGCGCGGCAGAGGCCGACGCGTATCCCCACGCCGCATGTTTGACTCAAGGGCGCCCCATGGTTGGTAATGGGTCCATACATAGTCGAGATTGACCGTATTGTCATAAGAGATGTTCAGTATCAATTTGAAGTAAATCGGTGTAGAAATGAAGAAATTATAGTAAAAGGCAATTTTCGGTGGGCGTGGCCTATGTGGGCGGGGCGCCCCAGGGTTGGTAATGGGGCCATGCATAGCTGAGATTGACCGTATTGTCATAAGAGAGGTTCAGTATCATTTTGAAGTGAATCGGTGTAGAAATGAAGAAATTATAGTAAAAGGCAATTTTGGGTGGGCGTGGCCTATGTGGGCGGGGTGCCCTAAGGTTGGTAATGGGGTCATGCATAGCTGAGATTGACCGTATTGTCATAAAAGAGGTTCAGTATCAATTGAAGCGAATCGGTGCAGAAATGAAGAAGTTAATGTAAAATAACATACAAAATGAGTGAAAATCTCTGACCCGGCCCCGCCCCAACCCCCATAACTTTTGACCCAGGGGTCAGATCAAAATTCCGTCACTGTCACCGTCGCACATATGCTCATAGCTACCATGTATGTAAGTTTCAAGGTTCTAGTGCTAATAGTGTAGGAGGAGCAGGTGGCCAGGACGACGGACGGACAGACGCACATCAATACAATATACCCACATTTTCTCCGAAAAACGTGGGGATAATTTAACAATAATAAAATGGAATAAAAAAAAACGCATTCAATTTAATTACCATTTAATTGCTCAATGGTAGTAAGGAAACCAGAGCAACATAGTTACAACTTTTTGAGGAACGATGAAATGAAATTACGAACAAGTGTCAACTAGATCTACATTCCTTCTTTTTACAAAAATATTTAAGAATACAGCATCATATATATAATATTTCAGATCATCATCGTGCAAATACAGGAAGAAATATTGGGTGTCAAATATACACATACGATATCTTGGTTGTTTATCTGACTGCTTAAAAATAAATCGATCGAGAAACGCCCGTCAGAAAAAAATATTAATAAAGTTGAACGATATATAGACCAGATGACCTATGCATGTAGCTAAGACAGTGAAAGTAGATCGGATGACGTAATTCAGAAACGATTACACGATGACGTCACCAGTAATGAAATCAAATATTATTAAAGGGGCAGTATATTCTACTGTAAAATAAAAAATAGTCAAGGGGGTGTACAGTTAAATCAAATTACCAATAAAACCGGCTGTGTTTATTGAACTTTTTAGAAGAAAAAATATATATATTTGCTTTAAGATATTGAAATTTGCGAACACACTTCAAAACATCTCCATAAAATGATGGTTGGGAAATCCCATAAGTTAAATGCCATGGTAAAGAAACATTATATTTTGAAATTAAATCCCAATACTTTGAGTGAAAGTTAGCGAATTTAAGTCGTAGGTTATGATACATTATATACCATATTATATCGGTTTTGAATGCCATTAGTTTTGCGAACACTGTTTAATGAAATGCAACAAGAAATTAAATACATTAAAAACGTTGTTTATAATTCTGTGTAAGCATGAACGAAGTTACCATTATTCTATTTATTATCTAGAATGAATTTAAGTATGTTATAATCGATTTTAGCACCTTGTGAGTATTGCCATTGCTATATAGATCTATGCCGCTGTCATACGCCAAATTTTATAGTCATTTCATAACATGTATGTACACAATATTTTTATCATCACAGAAAATGAAGTACATCATCTATAATTAGTTTCATGCCTAGAGTTTATATTGTAGATATACTTTTAACACTGTTTAAATTGCTTATATTAACAATTATGTAAAATCCGCAGAAATAATACATTTAAATTATGCAACATTAAACATTTCTATTCAATTCGCATTTCAATAATTTTGGACATTTCCCTGCAACGTAAATTATCGCAAGAAATATTGTTCAAAAGTTGGCTAAACAGCGGCGCTGAAAACATTTATTTTTCAAACATACAAAAGATAAATGACATACCTTCTCAGCTGCCAACCTCATAAAATGTTTTGCCGAATCGTTCCAGATAGCAGGCACGGTCAAAACCCAATGGACGTCGTCTGGTTTCAAGCCTGCCACTTGATTATTAGACATTTCCGTCATACCGTCTTTCATGAATCTGTTGGAACAGGTTTTGTTTTCATTTTAAAATCACCAATTTTGTATGGAACAATTAGAACATCTACAAAGCACACTATTCGTGTGTTCATTGGTGTTTTGTACGCTAAAAACTGTCCCTCAAATACAGTATATTTGATAAATACACATTAAAACAATACTTGCCTGATTGACAGAGAAAACACAGTCAATGCTGGAAGCTCTCGACCAGATACGTCTTCCAGAACAGTGTCCTTGTGGATGTCCTATATAAGACATGAAAAGTCTGTTCAAAATGGATGTGTGTCCGGGGATAAGCAGGTGTGTAGGGAAATGTGTTTGTGCTCAACAACCGATCAGCCTGTAATCTAATGCCAAGTTATATATGATATCATATGTGCCAATATAATCTGTCATTGCATGGGGAATGAAGATCCCCGACTATTTTGGAAAGCAACAGCTTGACATGATGTCGAGTCAAAGTGATTATATAATATATAATGAACGACATATTCAGACGCTTATTATTCTTTCTAATACATATTCGTTTGTATTATAATTATCTTCTCCTTCCTCAAATCAGTTTTATTCCAAACAAGATTGTTTGGAATATGTTCATATTAACGATATGTTTCGATAATTCTGCAGCACCAGATACCAGCATAATGCTAGAAGTTACAACTATAAAATATTGGTGACATTTTTCCTATCGTAATGATAACTCACACATATCTATGAACATTATTTGCATTATTTGCCCTATGTTACAGCATGCACAAATGTTTACCTTATTCCACAGTGCCATTTTGAACCTTCGAAAGTAGAACCATTTTTTGTGTTCATTTTCCTCGCACAATTCGGCATACCGACTTTCCGCTTCGAACCCAAACGCTTCAAATGTCTTTCCATCTGGCTTGATAAGTATGCACGTCGGGGCTTGAGAACACGAACATAATACTCGTTAAATACTTCAGCCATTAAACTGCGAACAAAGTTTCTTTTCCCCATAAACTTTGCAAATGAACATCCTCGCTTAATGGGCAATAAATCTAGCATCAAGTGTGTCCTCGAACTTTTACTTTCATATGACCTAGTGACCTAGTGTTTCGCGTACATAACCCAGTCTGGAGCTCATTTGCTGTATAAATGGGATATATATATATTTTGAATAAGTGTCATGAAAATTCGGCTATAAATGTAGCATCAATAATGTTCCTTAGCTTTTTTAAATTTCAACTAGTGTGGCGATTTTACCCTAACACCGTTTTTACTTCTGTTTATATTTCTTATAGTATATTGTTTCTTTTAGTTTATATAGGTCATTTCCACCTAGGAATATGTAATCAGATAGACCAATAAGTAGTTTACGAACACCTCGAGGGAACACTGGTCGCACTAATGTTCACAGGTATACTAACAGCCAAAGGTCGAATACAACTTATTCTTCGTAACAGAACAAATCGAGGGGTATGCTGTAGGCTGTCTGATAGACACAGGGGCTACACTTTCGTTGATGTCAACACACGCCTGGAGTATGAACCGTGGAAAGTGTACCGTCGACCTCAAACGTTTTTGCAAGAAATGTTTCGTGGCATCTGGCATGCCACTTACTGACAAAGGACTAACCACTGTAGACCTACACATTAATGGAAAAACCCATCCAATCACGATGGTAGTTGCATACATTGACGAAGAATTCATATTAGGTCTTGACTTTTTCAAGAAGAACAAGTGCCCTATTGACTTGAAATCTGGTAGAGGAATAGCTGCAAAAATTCTGATACAAAATACTCAGAAATTATTATGCCCGCCAATGTGTCAGGCACAGACAGAATAACGAAGAATTGTGTATCATTGAAAAGACATTATAATCATAAATCATTGGAATCTGGTAGAGGACTAGCTGCAAAAAGTCTGATAAAAAATACTCAGAAATTCCCAGAACGTATGCTAAATCCATCAGTCTCAGATCGTCTACCGGTGGCACCGATAGCAGTTGCTAGTCCCGTGGCTCAAGTGCAATAGGTTTGAGTAAACAAGACTAATACCCGTGTAGGTGAAATAGTACCTGAATATTTCCATGAGCTATTCATGAGAACAATAGATGGACTCGATGCAGAGCAGAGTAAACAATGTAACAACTTATTTAGCAAATACTCGGATGTGTGTTCGAAAGGCGATAGTGATATTTGGATACTGGGATTATAAACATGGTATCCTTACAGGAAAAGCACGCCCAATAAAACAGCCAACACGTCGTGCATATGACCGGTTATGTTGATGCTCAGAGGCATTACAAGGCCATCAACAAGCTGTTTGATTGAACACGTAAATCTCAAAGACGTAACTATTTAGGATTAATACCGATAGTAAACGAATCCTTAGAAAAAATGAGCCGGAACTAGATGGCTTGCGTCTTTAGATATGAACACTGGGTATTGGCAAGTTGAGGTAGAAGAACAAGATAACAGAAGGCAGCGTTCTCAAGCCGTAGAGGGTTGTTTTAAAATCTAAGTGTTGTCCTTCGGACTCTGCAAAGCCCCGGTAACTTTTGAGCGCTTCGATAAAAGTGTACTTTCAGGCTTGCACTGGGAAGAATGTCTGATGCTTAGATTATGTTATCGTTACGGGGACTTTGTTTGAAGATATGGTAAAAAAAACATGAATATTGTTTTAGAGAGGTTCAGATACTTATGTCTCAAGCTGAAGCCTCGCAAAAGTCGCTTATTGCGAAAGAAGTTGAATTCATAGCACACATTGTGTCTGAGGATGGCTAAAGGGCTGATCCCACGTATACGCACGTGGCAAACCACAAGGTATGTTAGCGACGTGCGATCATTCTTTGGTATGTGTAGCTACTACAGACTCTTTATATAACGGTTTGAAGAAATTGCAAATCCATTGCATAGTTGAGAGAAAATGTTGTGAAATAAGTTTGGACCAAGGAATGCTCCGAAGCATTTGAATGGCTGAAGGAAATGCTGATTCAATCACCAGTACTAGGCCACCCGATGTTTAGTGGGTCTTTCATATTGGACACCGATGCAAGTGACACGGCAATTGGTGAGGTGTTATCACAGAAACAGAATGGCGAAGATCGAACCATCGCGTTTGCAAGTCGAACATTAAGTAAAAGTAAACAAAATACAGCGTTACACGTATGGAACTTCTGGCAGTGGTCAACTCTGTGAAATTCCTTTGCCATTTCCTATATGGAAAACAGTTCTTGTTGCGTCCTGATCACGGTTCGCTTGGTGGATAATGAACTTTAAGAATCCCGAGGGTCAAGTTGATGATGTTAGGG
The DNA here is from genome assembly GCF_020536995.1 of Dreissena polymorpha. Taxonomy (NCBI): domain Eukaryota; kingdom Metazoa; phylum Mollusca; class Bivalvia; order Myida; family Dreissenidae; genus Dreissena; species Dreissena polymorpha. The sequence continues at coordinate 91,624,888 of NC_068360.1, forward strand.
CGAGTAACGACAACACCATTATATATAGTGTATGAGATGTCATCAGCAATTAAATCAACTGCAGCATGTGACTGGGTTTGGGAACTGCAGGCTAACATGGAAAGCGAACATGTTTTATGAACACATACTGGGAATGCAGTTCAACGACAAATAAAATATCATAAGAGAGCCCTATAATACGAAGCGTTTGAATCTGGGGACAGCGTTAGTATTTATGTTTCTATTAAAAATATAGGGAAGGTTCACCCTAATTTATGATGTACTAGAAAGGGCCATACCGAGTGTTAGAGAAGTTTATCATGGAAGAGTTGGTGCAGCGCAGGTTATGCATAAGGATAGTATGAGAAAGATTCGAAGTCAGCTGTGTGTGTGCCGAAGAAAATATAATGCAAGGTGTGCGGAGTGACCTCCAAGAAGACCGTATACATTAAAAGACATAAAGCTAGAACAGGGCATGATAAAAAAACTCACGACAGTGACAATGTGTATTGTGCTGAAACTGCCAGTGCTTGTGGTGTGCAGTGGGTGATAAAGAAGATGATGGTGATAATTACTGGGATTTAGTTCCCGAGGTCAGTGTAGAAGAGGAGGGGTGTTCCACAGACGAAACCTCTAGTGACCTTGAGTTAGTTAGAATAATCCGGAAGAGGACGGCTCCCAATCCTGTTAAGGTGTCGGTGAAGCGGACAAAGGTTTAGAAGTCAGAATGCCCTGGAACAAGTAGTCAAGGCAATTACCTTGATGAACAGCGTGGATATGTTGACAAAGTAGAGACTGTGAGGAGGTCGTGCAGTTGTGGCGTTCGGGCGGATGACATACCGAAGGCATATGTGCGAGACTATGCCGTTCAGGTCGACTATGTCGCCCGAAAAGATCAGAGATGCCAGGAGGAAGTTGTCGTTGATGAAAAGGCGACAACGGACACAGTGCCTGTTCTGGACGATAGCAAGTGCAATAAATTGCACGTTTGCAATCATTGTTGAATCTACTTCAAAGACATGGTAATGTTCTGTATCCACAAGGGATGCCATACAAATGGACAACCTTGGAGGTGCAATGTTTATGGACAACCATGCAATATCAGCAACTGTCAAATAGTTAAATTGTTACTTATTGTTGTTCATTAAAGGCTGTTTGATTTGCCTTGATACTTAATTAAAAACAAGTGTTCCGCGCGGAGACATATGCCCCCAAAACGTGACCTTGACTTTTGACCTAGTGACCTGAAAATCAATAGGGGTCATCTGCCAGTCGTGATCAATGTACCTATGAAGTTTCATGATCCTTGGCCTAAGCGTTCGTGAGTTATCATCCGGAAACCATTTGTTGGACGGACCGGAAGACGGAAGGACCGACAGACGAACCGACCGACATGTGCAAAACAATATACCCACTCTTCTTCGAAAGGGGGCATAAAAATATAAAAATAAATAAATAAACCGGACGCTTAAAATCAGACTCGTGGGTAAAGAGGCAATTTTACCCTAACACCGTTTTTACTTGTTTATTATTCTTTGGGAATATTGTTTCGTATAGTTTATAATATAGTTATAGCGCCTTAGATTTGTAATTACTTTATTCATAGCGAATCATAAAGCCAAGAAGTGTAAGGAAAAATGTAGTATATTTTATTGTGTTTTCAATTCATTATTTGAGCCATACTTAAAACCGAAGCTCGGCTGACCGACACGTTACACTAGTGACATAGTATTTAACCCCATAGTACTTAGTTTCAAACTCGACTAAGATATCATTAGAAAAAAAAACAGTCTGTGTCATGTAGGTAAGGCAATGCATTTCGCATCCAGTGTATTCCCTAGCCTTTTCTTTGTTGTGACCTTGTTTTTTATCCAATTTGACCCAGCTTGAATTAAGTCGAGATAACATTTAGACAAATATTCAACATTGGGCAATGAATGTGCCCTAGAGTGTGCGAAATAGATGATATCTTTATTTTGACCTTTGAGGTGACCAAATATGAGCCAGTTACAAGCCCGTATGAGATATCATTGGGGCGGATTTTTTTTAAGATAAGGCGATGAATGTGGTTCCAGAGTTATAAGAATATGACCGAGATCTCCTAACAACAAATAGTCTAACCACATTTCACGAAGTTGTGTCGATAAATGTGGTCGTAAAGTTTTATCAAGTTTTTCCTTCTAATCAATCTTTAGACCTTGTTTTATGAAATCGTCTTACCTAACAGAAGTTAAAAGAGAGGTCTTCGATAACACAATGCGACGGACACAATCGATGGAATGGAGTGACAACAAAAATAAAACGGTAGTTAAATGCGGTGCAAGCATGAAACAGTTTCAAAAAAGATATTACGTCATATTAGGTTTCTTAAATAACTAATGGGTTCACCTTTTAATGATGAAAGCTGCCCACCAATCCATGTCTTCGCTGATACTTTCACTGGTTCCATTTCAAAATCGTTTTTAGACGAAAATGCCCAACCAGAATACGTAGTACCAAAGTCTATGGCGGCTACAATCAGAGCTCCACTTTTTGCAGCCTATGTCAAAGCAAATAATTAAAATACATTTATATATGCATACACATGAAACAAACAGATCGCATTCCCAATAAAAACAATATCGTATCCCTTTGCGTGTTTTCTCCCCGTGTCGCAAAGTTGTATTGCCTTACTCGTCATATTTTGTATGTGCGTTTTTACTGAACCAAGTCAATGCAAGGTGTAGTTTAATAAGTTGTTTTGTCAATTTAGAACAATTTTCTTTCGCTCAATTTCCATAAGGCGTATTGACATACGATACTGTCCGTTTCTTGAAATTACATAGATATTAGAGTTTTGTGGAAAATACCGGATTCTTAATAGATACCGAAACCTCGTTAACACTTTGTGGACACAATATCACTACGACATCATTGACTAAGGCTCCGAGTTGTTTCATTTTAAGATTACAAGTCCAGTAACGTGACTTTGACATTGTCTTTATAACACAAACATTATTTAAATATCACCTGTTAATATATTTTGTTCATTTTGCCTCTTTTCTCTTCATGTATTGTGCATTGTGTACACACCGGTCTTACTGACCTGTGTACTAACGCGAAAGGAATTGTGGGTAGCACTTCTTTTACGAGCGAAAAGTGAAAGCGAAAGAAGGTCATGTAATCGTGCTTCTGATAATCGCTATCATTCTTAATAGAGATTCAAAATCACATTTAAACATAATTAAATAACATTTCTTTAAACAACATTCCGATTTAAACACAAAATAATGAACGATTTTTCTTTCATTATTAACATTTTCATTCCTACGCAGAACTACTTTGGCGGAAGCATAATTCCCCAAACCAGGAAATGTGATGCGTCTTAGTATAGAGGTGACAATAACGTAGTAACGTCATCATCTATGTATAGAATGTATATTATGTGATTTCTCCCTAACGGCAGTTTTTGCCCTAGTTATATTTTTTTAAGTTACAGCCAACAGACTTGAAATGTTTAGAAATGCAAAATTCTGTCATCACTTCTTAGTTAACTTTTGAGGTACTATCTAATGTTTTGGAAGGACAAACAGAAGGACAGACGAATTGGAAGAGTGATTGGCACACACAAATGGCTGGTTTATGCTTGAATGTGTATACCAAATGTTATTAGACCTCTTATGTGCTTGAGTTGTAACAATGATTGTAAGCCATTATAGCGCTTTTAAAATGTTAAATATTAAATAATTGATAAAAACATTATAAGCAAAGAAGCCATAATAATACCAATTCCTAGCAAAAAATATGTATGTACCGGTAATTTTGTTTATGGATAATTATCCATTGATATAAATAAAATAATAAGGCGTCGGCAACGCAATTAATATATAATTTTAACAAGAAATATCTTTAAAAAAGATATACGGCGTTGATTGTGGTCGATGTTTATGAACGATCAAAAGTTATCTCTATGAGATAAAAAGTACTGGATGCCTTTTTTCTGCGCAGTTCTTAGCTACATCACAAGCAAATCAATTACGGGGTGTTGCGCCAGATTTCGTGGGTTATTTTGCTTTATGTGATATTATTACTCAGATATCTATATCTACAGAATAGAAAAACACAAGGAACATGAAAATAAACGAGTGCATATAGGTCAGCCGGCAATACTCGAATCTTATTTAATTGCATAATTATAGTATAGTGAATTATTGTGCTCATGCTTAATAAACTGGTCTAAATGGATAAATATTTCTAAATAATTTTATCAAAATTGGTCCTTATCATGCAAATGTTGAAAACATATTAAAATCGATGATTGACATACCACAATAATATCGCCGAATATCTTTATTTAGTGTCTTTCTGATCAAAACAGACTTCAAGTGCACAAAGTTTACGAGACGGCGTTTATATAAAAATTTCTGCAACTGACCGCAAACTGATCTTGATACCTTGCGGATTGGAATGCAATGCATTAAAGTTAGGTAACAATTCTGCTGTCAAAACGACGGCTTGTTTACGCCAACTGTACACGACCAAGGCAACAGCTGTGCCTAAAATATTGATATATCGACAAAGCGACTAAACGAACTATTTACTCCATCAGACAAAAATAGCATAGATTCCAATTTTTTCCTTCAATGAAAAGATCGCAACCCCTTCTGCGAACTCCGGTGATGAACTGTATATAAACTCTGACTTTAACACACTGGCCGCGAATTGACCCGAAACCTCGCGGGTTGAAATGCAATGCAAGTAAGTACTAAATATGAGAATATAGCCTTTAGTATAAACGCTTTTGCGCTGGTAATTCTCTGAAAATAAAAGGTGAACGCACAAACTGTATTTATGTCGAAAATTGATTGTAAAACTGTTCTATCTATTGAGCCTTTTCATTAGAGATAAAATTGTTTCATGCAGTAAAACAGTGTTACAAAGACGCGGATATGTTACCAATGTTCTGGTGTTATACTCAAATCAGCCAATGGAATAAATGAAGTGTATTCATTCGTACCTAGCCGCGGGAAATTTTATTTGAATATTATTGGACACTTACAAAGGTCAAGTCAGGGTGAAAAGCTGGCTTAATACAGCTTACGTCGAAAAAAGGACTCTTTCGGACACTATATTTAGGGCGTAATTTTGTGTATCTAAATTTTCGGACACAAATTTGTTAAGTGTCCGAAAACTTAGAGAAATTAAGGTAATCCGACCTCAGCATTATCGTTTAATCAGTTATGTATGTGACAAAAACATGTATGAATTAGTTATTTGTTATTCCGACTGGTATTGAGTGTTAGTTTTGATTTCGAATATTGCACAAAATATAAATAAGAATCTTATTCAATTGTATAATAACATTTTTTTAGAGAAAATATTGCTCATGTTTCAAGTATTTGAGGCATGAAGATTTGATTTTGTATATTTAAACAAGTTTCTGTTTCGATATCCCATAGTCCAAATAGATCTAGAATATTGATGAATAAGTTTAATCATTGTAATGACATTTTAGCATACAAACGTCTATGAACAGTTCAAATACCATTTATACAAGTGTGTACGCGTGAATGTTGCAAAATGACATGAAGCAGTTTAAGAAGAAACAAAAACGAACCATTAACTTACCATTATGACATATAACCACGATTTCAAAGGCGAACTAAAATTGCTCTAGGCGGAAGTATATTGGCGTTATTGGCTACCCACAATCAATCGGGAATCCTCGGGCAATTCCGCCATAACGGCGATCGTTACGGTGTGGTGTAGCGAACTGTCCGAAGTGTTTAGATTGTAACCGCAATATTACAAACTGTTCGCAGTGTTACCTCCCCTAGGATGACTGTAAATACTGCATTCCAGTTAAATCCACCAGCCTTAAGAACTATTTCTAGTTGATGACTTGTTGTGTTTTTTTTTGAAAGCCGTCATTTCTTCTATATAATGTAACTTTTATATATGACTTACTGGCAAACCTGTATAATAAAAAAAACTTATAAATCATTAAAATAATGTAACAAATGTGTGAACTATCGTAATAAAGTTAAGGAAGTAGATCAGAAGTAAGCGATGTACCGTCCAGTTAGTCTTATCCAGTGTGTGCAAAGCGCTCGAGAAGCTTGTCCGTAAAGCGATTATACTTCATTCAAATCATAATGGATTGGGGTCATATAAAAATGTTGATTCCGAAGCAGCAGATCAATCTCACTCCAGCTTCTTAATGTTATGGAAAAATGGACGGACTATGTTGAACAGCACTCAAGTCGGGTAAATATATTTAGACCTTGCCAACCCTTTGACAAAAAAGCCCACCAAATATTACTGATGACGATATCCTCGTATGGATTAAAGGGCACCTTATTATCTTATTATCTAGTAGTTTCTAGGCCATCAACAATGTGTGTCCATTAAAGGTAACTCATCTGATTGGAAGCCAGTTGAGTGTGGAGTACCCCAGGGTAGTGTCCTGGGGCCCATTTTATGTATTATCTACGTAAATGATATTCCGGATTTTGCTCAAAGTAACACTGGGACATTTGCTAATGACACAAAACTCTTTACTGCAACGGATCAAATGGACATACGACAGGATGATTTGAACACTCTTACTAAATTGACAGATTAATAGGACCTTTCATTTAATGTAGAGAAATTAAAAGTCCTACATTATTGACAAATACAACCCTGAACGGGATTATACTATGGACAATAAAACTTCAAAATCTGCAAAAGAAGAAACAAATCGTGGAGTAATCTGCACCAGAGAACTTAAATTCAATCAACACATAGCCTAGAGGATCAATCGAGCCAATAGTATAGCACTTATAAAATGGTCGTCGGTGTATCTTGATAACTATTCATTTTGAGACTTTACACTGCATTGGTGAGGAAACACTTGGAATTTGCTAATGTAGTTTTTATATTGTAATGATATTGATAGCATTAAACGGGTCCTAATGAAGGCTACAAAACTTAATAGATATGCCATACAAGACCAGCCTAAACGCCCTCAAGCTTCCAACGCTAGCACACTGAAGACGTTAAATGTATATGATCAAGACATTAAAGCTTGTTAATGGACTTTACAATTTCCCTTTTGAAAATTTCTTTACTCATGCGAGGTTCATCAAAACATGACACTCCTTGAAACTTGAAAAAAAAAAATACATGACGAGCGCTTTCAGTTACACTGAGGCAATTCTACTACCGAGTAATACGCGGACAGTTAAAAGGAACTATTGTTCTTGATGCAGAAACCCTGCATAGTTTCAAAGAACGTTTGGATAACGACTGGCAAGGAAATATTGTGTATGAGTACGAAATGGCAAAAGTGCTTCTGAGTATCTTAGCAGTTACCTTACTAAATCCACACTTTATCAGTCACCACATGATAATAATGAAACCCACACAAAGCTGCACTCTAGGAAGTCCTTATGATGGAGGGCTCAAAGGGATTTGTCCTTATTTAGGATTCCGAAAACCATGCTACATGTATGGAAAAGAAACAAGAAATGTGTTGGCATATTTACTTTGTTTTTAAAACATTGTATTGTTCCATGTATCATATGTACTTTAAACACATAACTACCAATTATGGAAAATTATTTTCGTATGGGGCTAAATGCGTAATCATGATCGAACGATCAAAGCTCGGGACACGCAATTTGAAGTAAAATGTAGTGCAGGTTGTAGTGTAAATGTACTTAAACCACGTAGGAAAACAATGGTCTAATAAGTAAATGCGATGATTGTTAATAAAGTACAATTCCACTAATTTAAAAAATTTAGGGACAAAACACAAATGTTTAACTATTGATTGATATAAGGAAACTTGATTTGTCAACTGGTAATTGAATGTTTATTGCTCAGAATAATTATAGAACGTCCTTAATTAATACACACAGATCAGAATGTTTCAATAATTTTTTGTCATCGGATGTATTCATAGTTCCTATTCCAATGTTAGACACAGCAAATACAAACAGTAATCCAAAGTCATGCTTTCGGTAATTAAAAAAGTGCAAATTTAAGAAACACATGCGAAACCTGTGCGTGTCAAATGTATATAATTATTGTCTTCATGCAATGGCACATTTCATAAACGAATGAGAAAAATACTTATTCCATGATATCATTTAGCATAAATATGCCTGTAGATTGGTATACATACGTGTATCGCTGTATCTTGGAGAAGGTTTTGAGTAGCGTACAAATTACACTGAAATCAGCTGGACTTTCCGTTTGAGCGTTTATGGATGAATGAATGATTGAATGAATAAATGCTGTTCATTGAATATTTATTAATTGACAATTGATTTATTAAATGTTGATTAATTTACTATTGATTGATTAAATATTGATCGATATATATATATATATATATATATATATATATATATAATATATATATATATATATATATATATATATATATATATATATATATATATATATATATATATATACAGTACACTCCACGCGTTTTCCCCAATTCCCTCCATACGCCGCGTGCAGTAACGCCGAGGGAGATTAAGAAAATTTCGCGATACGCGGCGTTTGCATGATTTGAGACGCCGCGTTGAACGATCGGCAAAATTGATGAGCCGACGCGGGGAAACTACATGTTTTACGAGATAACGATCAATTTAACTTTGTTTGACTTCCTGAATTTCAAATAAAATTACATTTATTACAAGTACATGTATTATATATATATATATACCATTTAAAAAAAAACAAGATAGATCGATCATCACGTGGTTGTATAAGTAGTTGTATAGAAAACTCGTTGATTTACGACACACAAAACGTCGTCTTTAAACTGATACTTACCAATTAATATAATCACAGTATGCAACATTGTTTTTATTTTGATAATTTAATCCAAAGTTTTAATGTTGGCAGCTGTTTTTTCTATAATGAACATGTAAACAAATGACCGAGGACCCTATTAAAAGTTTCGGAATTCTGTGTGAATTGACAGTTTGACGTTATCAAAGAAAGCCGCTTTCTGTCTAAATGCATAACTTACTCAAGTAAACACGTTCAACGAATGCATAAGGAATGGTTTTAATTTTCGGAACAAAGTCAATTCACTGCTCACTAAAGCATTTATTTTCTCTTCGTAGGTAGGTTATTCCATTGATTGCTAAAAGAAGGTGGTAACTATTGAGTTGAGAGTTGCATTAAATATTCACAGTTGCGTTCTAGTTGCGTCGACATTCAAAATAATGTTTACCAGTAATTATAAACCAAATCGGCAGAGTGACATTCACAAATGTTAATCCCTTTTGTCAAAACAACACATAACGCCAAACACTTTATCCAGTTCCGTCCAGATGTTTTCTTTAATCAGTATACAGTACAATAACTGTTTCAATAATTACTATACTAAAATACCGTAACGATAAAGATATTTGAATTGAAATTAATTTGGAGGAAATAAAAAAAAATCGCGATATAATTGTGTTAAAAATACCAAAGAAACTTTTAACCGAAATCAACAGAATTCAGTGTTCTCTGCACTACAAAGTTTGTATAAAAAAATCAATACACGCACACTTTCCACGCTTTTCACGCATAAACCTTGAACTTGTACATTGTGGCATATTTTTTGCGCGCTTTTGTCGGGAAATATACATGATGACTGTATATTGGAAGCATTTGTAAACGTCGGGTTAACATTAAAAATCGGAAGCGTGTTTCGGATTACAAACAATTATTCTCATTTGGAAATTAAACGGAACATTTATTCTGGTGTTATATGTGTTATGAGTTAAATATTAATTGGTCAAAACGCTTTACGTGTCGTATATTCATTCATATTGTCGACGTACCTGTGAATAAAAACATATATGAATTTTTTATACAAATATCTTTATTTTTATAAGCCCCAGTATTTAAACAATTTTTAATGACAATGTTTTTATTTTTTGGCATGCCCAGTAGCACACTGCTAACGCGGTGTTGCGCGGCGGTCGCTGATAAGAACGGAAATTGTCTGCATTTACCGACTAGGCTAAAGTAATACACGCCGCCAATCTCTTGCACGACGGTTACATTACATTCACCTCTGTGTTAGGCTCAGATCGGACTGTTGTTATGAAAGCGTCTCATTAATGTCATGATCATACCAAGCGTTCATCATTGAGGTTACAGTATACTAAACAATCTCTTGCACGACGGTTACATTGCAATCACTGCATTAAAAGAAAACCATCTCATACCATGATATCTTATATCAGTCTTAATACATTATTATAAAATTGATATGGTTTTTTGATGTTAAGAAACCAACATACATACACACGTCGAAGCGATTCCTAACGTCACTCAATAAACATTATGTTCAATTGTTTACATTTGTCAAGTGCGTGGAATGATTCCATCTGCGTAAATGGGCAATAAAATAGTTCCAAAGAGTTGCATTAAAACTCGCAAGTTTTTGCACGATTTATTGTACATGTAAAAGTCATATTTCTTAATTTAATGCATGCGATCTTAAATGTCCAATCAAATATACATTGAATGCGTTTGTTAGGTTTTAACTATTTTATAGACAAAATGGCGTGCTGAGCCTTTCGCAGAGTTGTATGTGAGAGCAAGGAACGACAACTCTGCGTGGAGATTGACACGCCGAGGGTGTAGCGAACTCGGCGGAACGCCGCGTTTTACCTCGCTTTCAAACTCCGCGTAAGCACTCGCTAGCAGGAATAAAAAAGCGGAGTGAGTGCGTTTTGGGGGGAAAACGCGTGAAGTGTACTTTATATATATATATATATATATATCCCTCAGCCACCGTTTTAAAAGAATGTCAGAAGGGCCATCTCATGGTTCTAACTTTGAGCGACTTCAGCATCTTTGTCACACAGCCCTTTTTTCTTGCTTTGAAGTCGCCTGATAGGAATCTGGATGCCCGTCGTTGACTAAGCTCCTATAGTCAGTGTTTTTTAATGTGTGGGTACCCAATGATTAAACTGTTTTCGAGTGTTGATCTTACAAGAGATAGTTATGTTGTTTGGATTTTAGATTTTTCGTTAATAAATCAATACTAAAACTTGTCTTACTTGAAACTGTCTTCAAATGGATTCCGAATTCAGAATTATCTGTAAAGGTGTCGCCTGTGTATTGGTTGTCTTCGACTTGTTAGAGGATATGGTTTTCAATTTAGTAGTTGCGGCTGGATTTATTGTTAAAGCTCGTAGTGTATCATATCTTGGCGTTGAATCTCATACCAGTACCCCACTTGAATACCCAGGATTCTAGCGCATTGAGATCCGATTGAAGTTGTAAGTTTTCCTGGCTTTTCTTGATTTGCCTGTAAAGGAGGAGGCAGTCGTCAACAAAAAGGCAAGCTGTAGATTTGACGCTCTCCGGAAGATCGTTGATGTGGCATAGCAAAACCAGGCGTCCGAGTCCTGAGCACTGGTGGACTCCTTATTCGAAAGCGACGGGTTTGGATGGCTCTCCACCAATCACTAATTTGTATAGACCAGTTTATGAGTCACATTGCCATTTGTTAATGGTACCGCCCATTTCATACAAGAACATCTTGTTAAAGAGACTCATATGGGGGACGGTGTCGACTTATTTGGAGAAGTTTAGTATAAGTATGACTATGTGAATATACTAGTATGTGATACATTTAGCGTTTTGTATTGTTGGAGTAAGTCATTAATTGTTTTCAATAGTTGGGTTTCACACGAGAAGTCAGATCTAAATTCATTTTTTACACTTGTTAACTTTCATTTCGTTGTATTTTTTTTTCAATGATGTGTTCGCATATAATGTGTTCCAATAGCTTACAATTAACGCGGTGTGAGATACTGGTCGATAATTTCTATATTGTTGGGAGTCTCCTTTCTGGAAGACAGTTTGCGCTCTTCCATTATGTTTGTAGTTTCCCATCATCTGTAGATGTTTTAAAGATATTTTTAAGGGTTGGCTCAATACAATAATGGTACAGTATTTTAACAGAATGTTTGCAGTTGTCTGGCCCTTTTGCTTTAATTTTGTCCGTGTTGATTAGCTTTTCAAGTGTTGTTGTTGTTTTGTGGGGGGGTAGGGGGTAGGGGGAGGGATGGGCTCCGTGTGTTTTTACAGGGTTGTAATTGTGGGATTTAGAAAACACTAATCCGAATTGTTCAGCCAAGATTGCGTCTTTGTTTCTGTTGTAGTAAAGTTGATATTGTTTCGTCATGGTGTGGACTCCCACCTGATCTAGTCCTTGTGACTTGACATATCGTCAGAATGCTTACGTGTTATTTTAGTCCACAGGTACTTGAAAAAAATGTTTGGTCCTTATTTCTGCTAAATATAATAAGAGAATATATAAGGACCAAAAAATTGTTTTCAGGTACCTGTGTTTTAGTCTAATCCTTTATTTTTAACCAATTTTAAATCTTTTAAAACTAGAACAATACATGGCAATCTGTAAACACAATTTTATTTTATAAACGTTTTAACAATTTTGGGGCCGTTTTAACTTGTGGCCGTTTTGAGTGACCTCCTAAACGGTGCAAACATAACTTATGCTGTCAAAGAAAGACCTGCGAAGTGATATTAATGAAAAGGTACCGTTTTCACTTTAACTCGTGTCAACAAACGAACGTATTTTTGTCATTCAATAAATTACGCTTTCAATTTACAGCCACGCACATAGCGCTAATGCACTTGACACAGTGTCATTGATTTGTTTCAAATTGTGTGCAGCTGCCATGGCTATAGTCCAAATAATTAGACGTAAGCTACCCCGCTTACGTCTAAACGGCTACCGTCGTTTTCCTATAGCAAATTGAGTTCACTTTAAACTTCAGTTTTTTCGTTAAATCTTTGCTAATGCATAAAATTATCATTAATTAGAGATAAATGTGTGCGATTACCTCTTAAATGTGTAAAAATTGTGCTTTTAAACCACTTATGTACATTTTTAAAAATAAACATATCCCAGTGTGACCCAAATTCGACGATGTAACGGTTACATGAAGCAATATTTAGCAAATAATGAAAGAAATAATGAAATGTTTAATAGCACAAAATAATAATTTTAAACTCTGATGTATTACTTTGAAATGATTCCAAGACAATAATCATCCATTTAATCGATACAAATAGAACATCGTCAAATTTAGGTGTCGTCGAATTTGGGTTACGGTAGGATACACAACACACGAAATGTGTTTGTCGTTTATAGAATTACATTGAATTATCTTGAACGAAATTATTTTTTGAATAGGTTACACATAACCAATTGTTGTTGTACAACAAACCACATCACTTTTTAGCTTTCTGTACTCTTTAATTAAATGGAACCTATATGTGTGTGTTAAAACTACCAGTTGTATCACGGAGTGTATATTGTTAGGAGATGAATCGAGTATTTGACCCTTACTGTAGTAAATTCAATCTTATGCAAAAACTATTCATCCGATTTTATTGGTTTATCTTGTTGCTTATTAATTCCTCTTTCAAAAAATATACGTTTTAGTATATTCCCATTGTTATTAATGGATTTATAGCGAGATAAACTCAAGAAATACACATTTTATGTTTTACCAACGCGCGTTTTACCGTATTGTGGCTATCGATCTTGTACAATTAGCGTACAGCGAAGCGCCGAGGTTATACATTTTGATGTACCCACTCACGTCTTTTGTTGAATTATAGTTTCATTTCTCAGCCGATTTTGACAAATTATATATCATTAGAAAGCTTACGTTACGTAGTCAGGGGTTCCACTGGCCCAAAAAAAGTTGTCGCCACTTTTTTGCGGCGTTAATACTGTCGGTTATTCCACCTTATTAATAAGAACAATCATTTTAAGAAACCTTACTACATTAATGTCATTGACTATATTATCACTTTAAAAAATATGTTATTTCATTAAAAAAACATAAGTACCTTCATAAGTCATACCTTCATAAGTCTTAATAAGCTTTATTTGTATATAAATAACATTTTTTTCAACTTGATAAACAACACAGATAACCAAAATAATACAATAATGTTAACATCAATGTATTAAACAGTATGCTGCATAAATGTTTCGAAATTAATTATTTCAACATAAAATCACACCAATGTTCATCATTTGAAAGGGAATCAGAAAATAAAGCATCTCACTTCAAAGTGTTTAACAGTTATATTTGGTCATTTGGACATGATATACATCAGCTTCTGTTGTTAACAAGTTTTCTGTTAGTGGTGGATGATTTCAAGGTTCAATTAAATGACTGTTGTTCACGCCTTTTTCCTGACAGAAAGGCCCAGATAATTGCCACCATCCATTCTAGTTGCCTGAAATAACATAAAACATATTTTTACAAACTATCAACATCAAACCAACACATAAATGTCCCTTCTTTTAAATGTCCGAATTTAACATATCCGAAATATAGTACATCGAGTGAATGTTTTATATTTAATTCAGAAATTGTTGTTATCTTAATCAATTTATATCCTTCCCAGAACATTACAATAATGAATCTATTAAACAGAAATGCTCACAAATACCTGTTGAAACAAGTTTTTATTTGTTGATGTGGAGAAATTAAATGCTTTTGCCAGCCCCATGGTTTTGATTTTAACAAAGAAATAGCGGCCCTAATAATCATTATAATTATTGATCGTCGTGAGAGTTTGTCCCCGTGTTACTTAACTTATTGCTCAATATCATAAAGGAGCCGTTAATCCGGTTAAAACTTGACAATAGCAGTAAAAACACCGTTTATAACACTTACACGCTTCGGTGATTTCTTATGCACTCTGCACTGTAGGTCGCTTACATCGTCGTAAATCAATATTTACAACTGACAGACGCTGGCCGCTAATGCTCGGTCACGTGCTTTCGCCTCGCAGTACATTTTTGGATAGGATTTTACCGATTTTTTGAAATTCGCCACTTAAAAAAAATTGGAGCCACATTAAAAAATTTAGCGCCATTTGGCGCCAATGGCGATCGACAGCGGAACCCCTGGTAGTAAATAGATATATAAATATATATTAAGTTTTTCTTCTGATTTCTACAGCCCGGCGAGTTATAACTTTAACTTTTGCAAATATCATACCGTTTTGGAGTTTTAGAATCGAGATTTACGGTTGACATGTTCGTACTTAATACCAATTTGTAGCGTTCTTCTGATTTCGACAGCCCGGCGAGTTATAACTTTAACTTTTGCAAATATCATACCGTTTTGGAGTTTTAGAATCTAGATTTACAGTTGACATGTTCGTACTTAATACCAATTTGTAGCGTTTATATTTGGAGTTCAGTTTTAAAAATTACATCTTGCTTAGAAGAATAGAATTCTGTATACGATAGAAAAAAAATTGTTTTAAAACGAAAGTAATTAAGGAATGAAGGCGGAAGAAAGTAGCGCGCGTTCCTAACGCACTGAACTGATGCTACGGTCTTGGCGATTATGCTTTTGTTTAGAAACCGGCCATTGAATTTCCTTTGCCATGATTATTATATTTTTTATGGAATATATTGTAGTATTTTGTTCACGAAACATATCAATAAAGCTTATTATAAATAAATCTTAATAAATTAACGATTTCAGCTCTTGTTTATAACACAGAAAGGGTGTTAAATTTATGATGAAACAGCGTATATAGCGGACCCTCTCGATTTCATTCGGCTTTGCATGCATACTTAAAATAAAATGGGTGTCAAAAACATTCATCGTTTGCTGTTAATTATCAACGAGGGAATTATGTATAATTATATGAAATGTTATTTACCTTAAATTATCAATTTATTAAAGATTCTTGAAAATCATGGTCGGTGTTACGCGGGTCATTTCGTATTTTGACATCAGGGCATCATGTCCAACTATTCAAAATCAGATTTTTTTTCACTGGGACGATGACGGCTTAGATTTAGACAGGCAGACAGATAGTTTATTCAGACTTATACAACAGTACATCGTCTTCAACTCAAATATATAAATTATTTTTAGACGAATTATTAGGTGATTACACATATAGAAGTGATGATTCTGAGAATGTTGCCATGTTTCTTATCCGTGTAATCTAGAGTCCGTGGTTTGAGCATTTTTATTGCGGTGTTCAATAAAAGATATCTCAATAAGCTTGTTTATTGATAGATCTGTGGTTTTATTGCCCCTGTGTTCAGCACAAACCAATTGTCTCGTTATGATCAGATACTGTGCCGACCAATACTAAATAACACTATGGTGTCATACGCCACAGCAGGGACCTATACTTGTGATCATGGAGTCTAAGTGCAAGACTTAAAAAAGTATGTTGTTTAGCTTGCGGTTGTTAAAGCCAAAACGGGGCTTCCCAGCTGGCACAGCTGCTGATATTCAGATCTGAATACTTAAACTAATTTAGACCTTATTCTTAACCGTTGCGCGTTTTACGATATCGGATTTTAGGCGGGAATACAACTTAGTGAAACTATTCAATTTCTTATACAACATTAAGCATATTAACAGTTATTGAAATTAACAATATCAGCGACATATTTTTAAAGACTAAACACCTTTTCAAGTATCGAATTTAACATGTCAATAAAATATATTAATACCAAAAAAGGTTTCATTTTATATTGTTCACATTAAACCTTAAAATGAAAGTGTCGCTTTAACTATTTTCCGTGTCTTATTAAGCCGCGAATCGTTTGCTAAAAACAGTTAACAAAAAGGGCTACACGTTCTAATTCTTAATGAAATACAAAAATAAGTATAACATAATTAATAACGTCCATAAACACACACAGCAAGATCAAAGTTTTAATGTGAAACTAATATGACATTCCACGTAAATTATTATTTTCGTCTAAATCGAATACTATATATTGAAAAACAATGTATTTATAACCGACCAATGAGGTAACATTATGCAACTTTCAATTTACACAGTGCTATATGGCAACAATATGGAATTTGAACAGTGGTAGTATTTTAAGGACTGGACTATCATTACTTGTAAGTTTGTATAAACATTTTTCTAATGCAATTAGTAAAATAATATTTATATTTTATGTTTAATAATTTATTGCATGATTATTCTGTGCTGTTATATGAATTTGATGCCGTTAAAGCTTCCGACATGAATTCATGTCGGAACGATGCTATTGCAAAATAACGTTAAACGATATGAGGTCGATGTAAATCGACCTCATATTTATAGGAGTACCATGGCTAGCTTAGACTTCAAGTTCAGCATGTTCAGTAGTTGCAATAGTGTGTGTGAATGTCAGAGTTTATTTACAGGTACGCTGCGTCTTCACGACTACCTTATGTGCTGACCTGATAGAAGTTGCAATAATTCAACTCTCAGCTTTATAACCCAAAGCGTTGCTGAGAGTTGCAGTGTGCCGGCTTTAGTTCTAAAGGTGCAAAAATTGGATGACCACTGAAAATGCTAAGGTCAAGGAACACTGATATTTCAAAAACTTATCAACGTTTACCTATCTAAAGCACACACTCCAGCAAAGGGTTCCATTTTGTCCATTAAGGCAAGAAATAATTGTTTTTTATTTACTTTCTTATTCTTTCGTATGATCTATCCCCAATACTGGGAAACTGTCCTAATGCTGCCAACTAAAAGTGTCGCTATGAGTTAGGTCGCAGTACACCAATCTTTCATTTTGATATTTGATGTAACCTTAGTTGATAACAAAGTCGAATATTTAAACTGTCCTAAAATCCATAATTACAATGTCAGCAAGAATAGTGTGTTGAAACATCATTGTGTTTTTATCCCCACGTTTTTCGTAGAAAAAGTGGGGATATTGTGGTAATGTGCGTCTGTCCGTCCGTCCGTCCGTCCTGGCCACCTGCTCCTCCTACACTATAAGCACTAGAACTTGAAACTTACATACATGGTAGCTATGAGCATATGTGCGACGGTGACAGTGACGGAATTTTGATCTGACCCCAGGGTCAAAAGTAGTGGGGGTTGGGGCGGGGCGGGTCAGAGATTTTCACTCATTTTTTTATGTTATTTTACATTAACTTCTTCGTTTCTGCACCGATTTACTTCTTATTGATACTGAGCCTCTCTTTTGACAATACGGTCAATCTCAACTATGTATGGCCCCATTACCAACCCTGGGGCGCCCCGGCCACATAGGCCACGCCCACCCAAAATTGCCTTTTACTATAATTTCTTCATTTCTACACCGATTCACTTCAAATTGATACTGAACCTCTCTTATGACAATACGGTCAATCTCAGCTATGCATGGCCCCATTACCAACCCTGGGGCACCCCGCCCACATAGGCCACGCCCACCCAAAATTGCCTTTTACGATAATTTCTTCATTTCTACACCGATAATTTCTTCATTTCTACACCGATTCACTTCAAATTGATACTGAACCTCTCTTATGACAATACGGTCAATCTCAGCTATGCATGGCCCAATTACCAACCCTGGGGCGCCCTGCCCACATAGGCCATGCCCACATAGGCCACGCCCACCTAAAATTGCCTTTTACTATAATTTCTTCATTTCTACACCGATTCACTTCAAATTGATACTGAACCTCTCTTATAACAATACAATTTATCTCAACTATGCATGGCCCCATTACCAACCCTGGGGCACTCCGCCCACATAGGCCACGCCCACCCAAAATTGCCTTTTACTATAATTCCTTCATTTCTACACTGATTTACTTCAAATTGATACTGAACATCTCTTATGACAATACGGTCAATCTCAACTATGCATGGCGCCATTACCAACCCTGGGGCGCCCCGCCTACATAGGACACGCCCACCCAAAATTGCCTTTTACTATAATTCCTTCATTTCTACACTGATTTACTTCAAATTGATACTGAATATCTCTTACAAAACTCTGTCATGTTGGCAAAATTGATGCTTAATAATTTAAAGAAAATAGATACAGTATTAGATACACATAACACAACATGTACATGATTATAGTCTTGTTATTTTTAGCAAGGAAACAAAATTCTCAAGATGGTTGCCAGTGCAGCAACCAATTGTGAAAAAAGAGAAACTTCGGCTATAAAATCGGGCAAAAATAAACCCTGATTTTGAACGTGTTTTTATCATCAATTTAAACTATATTACGAAAATTTAATAAAGACATGTTTGGGAAGTGTAGAGATTGTTATTGGGGCTATTTAAGTTTATTCAAAGCTCCAGTTTTTTCATGTGAACATTTTTATAGTAAATTTAGATTTAATTAAGAAATCACTTTAGTAAATATTTAGAACACATATTTTTGTATAGTATGAGCTCTAATAAAGCAAATATTAAAAGTTTGTATTGAGTTAAATCAAAAACTTAAGAGTTTTTTAAATATATTTTATATATCGCTCGATAAATAAAAGATATTAATTAAAAACTTTTAACTTTAAAACTTAAAGCCACACACCTTGAAATGAAATACATGTTAATCAATACATAATAGATGCAATTTGAAAGTGTGCAAAATTGTCATTAAATTTATAGCCTAGTTAGCAAGTAATTTATTAATTTTCAAACTGTAATGCTTTTAAAACCAAAAGTAGGATTTCTAGACGTAAACGTCCATTTCGACAAACGTGATTATTTTTAAGTTTTAAAGCGCAAAAAAGACAGATTTCTAAATGCATCCTTTTTAAATCGACTGTCCACTTATGTCTTATAATAAATGAAATGTAGCCTTTTGAAATCGACCGCCCACTTATGTCTAATGATAAATGAAATGCAGCCTTTTTAAATCGTTGTCCAATTATATCGTATAATAAATGAAATGTAGCCTTTTGAAATCGACACCCACTTATGTCTAATGATAAATGAAATGCAGTCTTTTGAAAGCCACCACCCATTTCAGATTTAGTATAGAAATTAATTCAGCAGTAATTAGGCTTATCAGTTATTACATACATGGCAGGTTAAGGCTTAAACATATTAATTAAACTAAATTAAATTCAACAATAACACACTGAATGACAGCATTAATACTTGACCCTTTCCCTCTCAGAGGAAAAGTGAAACTGGCTATGTGCAAACAGCATGAAACCAGAAAAGCCTGCGAGTAACTCACAGTCTGTTCAGGTTTTATGCTGTTTGCAGCTCATTATTATGCACCCCTTCGAAGAAGAGGGGGTATATTGCTTTGCACATGTCGGTCGGTCCGTCCACCAAATGGTTTCCGGATGAAAACTCAGAACGCTTAGGCCTAGGATCATGAAACTTCATAGGTACATTGATCATGACTGGCAGATGACCCCTATTGATTTTCAGGTCACTAGATCAAAGGTCAAGGTCACGTTTGGGAGGGCATACGTCACTGACCGTGGAACACTTGTTTACTAAGGGTTGGAAATGAAACCTTGAAAACTTGAATCTAGTAAAAAGGGATTTAATTAAATTTAACTTTCTAAGGGACTACAAATGCGTCAAAATAGGTTTCTACATGTAAGTGGTAAACGGTTAAGTGATTGTTTATTTATATTAGTTAATGCTTTCCCCAAACTTCCAAGTGTGAGTTGTTTCTGATAAATGATGATGGGTATTGTTTAATGAGGGATGAAAAACATGTTAAGAGTTTAACAGAACCCACTTATCCTTTATGTTGCCTAACTTTTGCCTTTTTGCAGTCTTGAACATCTTGCACTGATTTTATCTACTTACATGACCCATGGTTATCTTTGTAAGATTAAATTGTGCAATTTCTGTGTATGCAATCTGGAGTAAATCTATTCTGTGAGATCTGTTTGTATCAAGGGTATAGAGAAGCATATTACAATGTATAAGGTGTTTGCACAAAATGCTTTCCCTACAAGAAACATTTCTTTTAGTAAAATAAATGTAATTTATTTCTATTGGAAGTACTGATTTCTTTTTCAAATGCATGGACCATTTTTAGCTCACCTGTCACAAAGTGACATGGTGAGCTTATGTGACCGTGTGATGTCCCAGGGGTTTTTTTTACTAAGAAAGTGACGCCGATATTCGGCGTCTTCCCCTACCAGAATTTTTCCCCTAAAACTACCTTTTCCCCTCCAAAAATATAATTTTTCACCAAAATATAATATTTTACCCTCAAAGTAATGTTTTTTTCTTTTGGGAAGTCGACACTTATCCAATTTGTACTGTGTACAACGATCTCGCTCTCTCTCTCTCTCTCCCGACGAACACTCAAATCTGGGAATCCCAGTGATTCTATATATTGCTCTTAAATTATGTCATGGAAACCGGGCAACTAATCGTATTAATCATGTGACTATTTTACTGGATTCCGGTCTTGCGCGAGAAGGGTGTTTCGTCAATTAATTACCAGAAACCAGTTGAATTTTCATCCGGGTTATGTGAAAGCCAGGGTATAAACGTTAAAACAGAAAAAAGTCTCACAATTGGCGTTCATACACAAACAAAATAAAACGTTCGGACTCGGAAAATATTAATTGCGTTGACGCATTTTCTAAGAATGAATCATAAAAAACTGTTGAAACCCAGCAGGAGTCGGAGGTACATGTAATCAACATCGATTAATACTATCGGATTATTGTGAAAGTGAAAGTAGACAATCGGCAGCTGCCGCACCTTTCCCTTCCAATACTGTAGCAGATCTAGATTGTCAACCCATTCATCATGAAATTGAAATCACAATATTGACATCGTTCCCCGGCCCCAGTTGAAAACATTTCCCATTATTAGATCTACCCCTGCAACTTTATTTAGGACTTTGACTTTAATATCATACTTGTTCATGTGTTTAAGAACAAAAAGGTCAGAGACATGCCTCTTTTTCTAAAAAAACCCCCTGAAGTATGTAGGCGAGTTATAGACATTGAAATGAACAGTTTTTATTTTTTCCCCAAATATGTCTCTATCGCGTTCGATTTTCCCCTTTTACCCAGCGTCTTCCCCTTTATCTAAAAAAAACCCCTGTGTCCGGCGTGTGTGCGTGCGTGTGTGCGTGCATCAG
Organism: Dreissena polymorpha; assembly: GCF_020536995.1. Taxonomy (NCBI): domain Eukaryota; kingdom Metazoa; phylum Mollusca; class Bivalvia; order Myida; family Dreissenidae; genus Dreissena; species Dreissena polymorpha. The sequence continues at coordinate 91,646,768 of NC_068360.1, forward strand.
TCAACAATTTGTTTGTGTAGACAGTAGAGGTCACAGTTTTCATCCAATCTTTATGAAATTTGGTCTGAATGTTCATATTCAAGAAATCTGGGTTTGGATTGTATTTGGGTCATCTGGGGTCAAAAACTAGGTCACTAGGTCATAAACTAGGTCACATAATAGGTCAAATAATAGAAAAACCTTGTGTAGATAATAGAGGTCGAGGTTTTCATCCAATCTTTATGAAATTTGGTCAAAATGTTTATCTTGATGAAATCTGGGTTGGGATTGTATTTGGGTCATCTTGGGTCAAAAACTAGGTCACTAGGTCAAAAACTAGGTCAAATAATAGAAAAGCCTTGTGTAGACAGTAGAGGTCACAGTTTTCATCAAATCTTTATGAAATTTGGTCATAATGTGTATCTTCATAAAATCTGGGTTGGATTGTATTTGGGTCATCTGGGGTCAAAAACAAGGTCACTAGGTCAGAAACTAGGTCAAATAATAGAAAAACCATGTGTAGACAGTAGAGGTCACAGTTTTCATCAAATCTTTATGAAATTTGGTCAGAATGTTTATCTTCATAAATCTGGGTTGGGATTGTATTTGGGTCATCTTGGGTCAGAAACTAGGTCACTAGGTCAAAAACTAGGTCAAATAATAGAAAAACCTTGTGTAGACAATAAAGGTCGCAGTTTTCATCCAATCTTTATGAAATTTGGTCAGAATGTTTATCTTGATGAAATCTGGGTTGGGATTGTATTTGGGTCATCTGAGGTAAAAAAACTAGGTCTCTAGGTAAAATAATAGAAAAAACGTCAATTTGTTTTGTGTAGACAGTAGAGGTCACAGTTTTCATCCAATCTTTATGAAATTTGGTCAGAATGTTTATCTTGATGAAATCTGGGTTGGGATTGTATTTGGGTGATCTGGGGTCAAAAACTAGGTCACTAGGTCAAAAACTAGGTCACGAGGTCAAATAATAGAAAAACCTTGTGACGGTTTTCATCCAATCTTTATGAAATTTGGTCAGAATGTTTATCTTGATGAAATCTGGGTTGGGATTGTATTTGGGTCATCTGGGGGTCAAGAAATAGGTCACTAAATCAAATAATAGAAAAGCATTGTGTAGACAATAGAGGTCACAGTTTTCATCCAATCTTTATTAAATTTGATCAGAATGTTTATCTTGATGAAATCCGGGTTGGGATTGTATTTGGGTCACCTGGGGTCAAAAACTAGGTCACTAGGTCAAATAATAGAAAAACCTTGTGTAGACAATAGAGGTCACAGTTTTCTTCTCATCTTTATGAAATTTGGTCAGAATATTTATCTTGATGAAATCTGGGTTGGGATTGTATTTGGTTAGTCAGGTGAGCGATTCAGGGCCATCATGGCCCTCTTATAGCGTCTTTTAACAAGTAAAATGGGAAATTTGGGCATGGTATGGTTTTTTAGCTCACCTGATTGCTCAGGTGAGCTTTTCTTAACGGTCTTTGTCCGTCATATGTCCGTCTGTAAACATTTGCTCGTAAACATTCTAGAGGCCACATTTCTTGTCCCATCTTCATGAAACTTGGTCAAAAGCTTTGCCCCAATAAAATACGGCTGAGTTTGAAACTGGGTCGTGCCGGGGAAAAAACTAGGTCACTAGGTCAAAAAAAAGAAAAAACCTTGTAAACACTGTAGAAGTCACATTTCATGCCCAATTTTCATGCAACTTTGTCAAAATGTTTGCCTTAATGATATGTTAATTGGGTTCAAAAGTGGTTTCGGTCCGTTTAAAAACATGGATGCCAGTGGGGGGGGCAGTTTTCCTTATTTGGCTTTAGAGAAACCTTGCAAACACTCTAGAAGTCACAATTTTTGCCCAATCATCATGAAAGTTGGTCAAAACATTGGTTTTATTGATATCACGGACGAGTTCGAAAATGGTCAAGATCGGTGAAAAAAACATGGCCGCCAGTAGGTGGGGCATTTTTCTCTATATGTATATAGTGAAAACATGTGAACACTAAAAGTCACATTTTTGGCCCAATTTTCATAAAATTTGGTAAGAACATTTGTTTCCTTGATATGAGAGTTGAGTTCGAAAATGGTTCTGGTCCTTTGAATAACATGGCTGCCGGGGGGGCAGTATTCCTAATTTGACTATAGAGAAACCTTGTAAACACTCTAGAAGTCACAATTTTTGCCCAATCAACATGAAAATTGGCCAAAACATTGGTTTTATTGATATCTCGGACGAGTTCGAAAAATGGTCCAGATTGGTGAAAAAACATGGCCGCCATTGGGCGGGGCATTTTTCTCTATATGTACAGGGGTTTTTTACCTTATATAACAGACGCCGAATATCGGCGTCTTCCCCAAGCAATCTAGGCTACTTTTTTCCCCTTCCCGGACCGAAAAATTCCCCAAGCGGAAGCTTTTCCCCTCCATAAAACAGTTGAAAACGATTGAATTTTACAACAAATTTGCTCGAAATCGTACAAAACACCGTTTGGTACCCGTCCAACTATGGTTTCCAACCCGTACACGCCGTTCTGTAGTGTGTAAATGTTACGACAATGATAACCTCCCTTGGCTGATTTACGATAACTGTCAACTCGCTTTATGTTAAATGTCACCAAAAAAGGCAAAATGTCGCATAACTGGCGAAATTACCGGAAAAAGCCCCAAAAAATTGCGAATAACACTGTTATTTCAGCTTTCTTCACAAAAGTAAGTCCACTGCAGCGGTCTGTTCCTGAACGGTCTGAAACTGTCACAGCCAGTCCCTGTCAAGGTCAACTCAGTCTGGCACAGCCGGCCACAGTTAGTCCCTGTCATGAAGTGATCACTTTGACAAAGTCAGTCATAGTCTGTCCCAGCCAAGATGATCATCAGACTCATGAGTCTAGTGAAATCCTAATTGCATCACCAGTGCATTCTAATTCTGCAAATGATGCCAACAATTCTAATTCTGCAAATGGTGCGTTAGTGGAGATGTTTATAGGACTGAAAAACAGGGAAAAGCCTCTGTGAAATTGTGTAATAACATGTAAATTAACCACAAATATTGATGTATGAAGAAAATACAGTCTTTTTTGTTTTTTTAACCCAATTAACAGTAAAAGTAAGACTTTTCTATTAAGGAAAAAACGCGCGATTTTTTCCCAAAAGGGGAAAATCGCACATGAAATTTCCCCAAAAGTGGAAAATCGCGCGTGAAATTTCGCCAACCTAAGGGCTAAAGGCCCCTTCCCCTACAACCCCCAAAAAAACCTGATGTATATAGTGAAACATGTGAACACTCTAGAAGTCACATTTTTGGCCCAATTTTCATGAAATTTGGTCACAACATTTGTTTCCTTGATATGAGAGTTGAGTTCGAAAATGGTTCCGGTCAGTTGAATAACATGGCTGCCGGGGGGGGGGGGGGCAGTTTTCTTATATTTATTCATAGTAAAAAAAGCTTTTGAACACTCTAGAAGTCACATTTTTTGCCCAATCATCATGAAACTTGGTGAAAAGATTGGTTTTATATATATCACATAATTAATGCCATAATTATTGCCCTTAGATTGTCCAAATTTTCATTTTATTATACACGATCCTTGTAAACACTCTAGAGGTCACAATTTTGTTTCAGATTTTATGAATCTTGGTCATAATATTTATTTTTGTAAGCAAAGTTTGATGTTTGGTAAGGGGGGGTCAACTCAAAATATAGGTCAACAGGTCAAATCTTACAAAAACAAAAACACTCCATATTCCAGAGTTTTGGTTCAATAATGATGAAACTTGACCAGGATGTTTGTCTGGACAATATCTAGGTCAAGTTTAACGTTTGGTAAAGATTGAATGAACCGACTTCTCTCAGGTGAGCGAACTAGGGACATTTTGGCCCTCTTGTCTTATATTTTGTAAAAAACTTGTATTGTCATGGGTTCCTCTGTTGGTATGACTCACCAAATTGCAATGTGGAAACAGTTTTGTTTCAAACTCATGAGTTGTTATTGGTCAGATTATGTTTAACCCTTTCAGTGCGGGAACTGAATTTTGAAGGCCTGTGCAAACAGTTTGGATCCAGATGAGACGCCACAGAACGATCCAAACTGTTTGCTATTCTTATAGTATTTTTTGAAAAAATCGAAGAAAATACTAATTTTAGAAATTTAGCAGACGACATTTTAGCAGACAACAAATTTCCCAGCATGCAAAGGGTTAAAGTCAACATGCTTTTAGTATTTCTTGAATTATTAAGATAAAAAGTATTTATATTAAGGAAAAAACATGATTTTCATCCAAGCATCGTCAGCAGTTAGCAGTTAGTCAGCGTGACAGCTTTATTGAATTTCATACATGTACATGTGAAAGCCTTAATTACTCTAATGATTGTATTGATTTGTATACTCTCCATGATAAATAGGTAATTAATACATTCAGTTCTATAGTCCTTATTTTCTCATTACAGTGCTGTTAGTAATCAACGTGGTAAAACATCCATCATTCTTGTTAATTTTGTACACTGCATTTATGGTTTAAACTGCATCATTTTCTGCAACAATCTCATCAGTTTTGAATAAGGAGATTTGTCAGCCACATACAGGTAAAATTTAAATTAAATATACTATTCTTATTACAGTCTGAAACATGAACCCATGGCCTGATGTTAATCCTGTGATGAAACTTAAGCTTTCTGGTGATGGAAATCATTTGTTTATTAAATGCTGACTTGTGATGAACAAAATCTGTCAAGATTGTTGGGAAATTAACCAACTTATAGTACCAGGCGGTTACAGAGAAATAAGCTTCATTTAGTTTTGGCGTTCAGTCAAGGTTTAGTTGGTAAAATAATCAAACTGAAACAAGTGAAAGAAGATGTTTATCATGTATTGTAATTCTGATTTACTGCTGTAAATAAACTAGAATAATGGAATAAAAGTGTGAACACTACTATGTTGTTAACAACTTAAACCTCTTAATGAAATACATGTTTTTAGGACATGATACTTTCATTGTCAAATAATTATAATTCTCCGGCTAAGCACAATTGCTGAAAAACCATAGCCCCTTGAGAATTTATGAAACTTTTTTGTCTTGCAAGTTAAATACATGAAGCAGTCAGAATTTACACATGAGTTTTATTTTTTTGAAAACAATATTGATTGCTGATCATAACTGATAAAAAAGTTATATGTGTATGAACTTGTACTTGCAATTGATTTCAATGTGGATTACAAGCAAGCCAAGTTCTATGAAGTGTGCTATACAGTTCATATAAAGTTCATATTTTATCAAGCAATTTTTTGTTACGCAGTTTTGATAACTAAAGGACATTGACCCTTTTAATAATGCTCGATAAGAAAACACTGCTGGTTTGAAATTTTAAAGTGTGTCAATCCTTATTCTTATTATAGTAAGGAAAATGAGAAATTCACCCTAGATAAGATTTACTTGATTATTTAAAGGGACATAATTGTGCTTTGAAAATGAACTTCAGGTCACTAGGTCAAAGGTCAAGGTCACAGTGACTCGAAACAGTAAAATGGTTTCCGAATGATAACTCAAGAATGCTTACGCCTTGGATCATGAAACTTCATAGGTACATTGATCATGACTGGCAGATGACCCCTATTAATTTTCAGGTCACTATGTCAAAGGTCAAGGTCAAAGTGACTCGAAACAGTAAAATGGTTTCCTGATGATAACTCAAGAATAATAAGACCTAGGATCATGAAACTTCATAGGTACATTGATCATGACTGGCAGATGACCCCTATTGATTTTCAGGTCACTAGGTCAAAGGTCGAGGTCACAGTGACAAAAAACGTATTCACACAATGGCTGCCACTACAACTGACTGCCCATATATTGGACATGCATGTTTTACAAACAGCCCTTGTTTAAAAAGAGCAATATCGAAGCAATAAGTCCAGAATGACTTCCCCTTGAATATGAGAAAATTTTGAAATCCCGCTTGTTTACGTGTTTACGCAATTAATTCCACAGTTTTCATCCAATTATTTCCAAATTCGCACAGTATCTTTATATCAATGAGGACTTGAACCCTATTGAATATGAGCAGTATTGGAGAAACAAAAACACAATAATCTCCCCTTGAATTTGAGAAAATTCTCCTTGTTTGCACGATTAAGTACACAGTTTCCATCGTATTCTTTCCAAACTTACACAGTGTTTATAGCAGTAGAGCGATTCAGGCCCTCATGGGCCTCTTGTTTGTGCATAAGAAGCAAAATGTCTTCATACTTTGGCAAAAAGTAAGACAAAAATGAAATCAAATGTTAAACTTTATTCATACTTCAGCATCTAAAAGTCTGTTATGGCTATAAAAATGTTGCCATTTCAGATAAAATATTGTCTGTTTGGCTGTAATTATTTATAAGTATTGAAAAGTATTTTTCTGCATTTCACTGTTGTTTGAATGCCTAATTTATGCATTAACGCTGTCTTGGGTTATGAAAATCTTACCTAATATTCCTACCAGTTCATGAGGTGAAATGCACAAAAAAGCTATTCAAGAATTCTTAAGTAATCTTGGTATTACTTGAATACATGACTGTGTGTAACAATCATGTGATGTACCTTTAGCTGGAGATTATCTGTTACATTAGGTCATAATCTATTGGTCTATTAAATCACTGTGAGATGGTGGGTTGACAGTGGGGTGGTATATTGTGAAAAAACAGGCCGTCAGAAAGAATTATCAAATATTTACAGTTCAAAGTACATGTACACTCGTATCATATAGCTGTCTTATCCACTTGACATATTTGTCAACGATCGAACTAAGTCATGAGAAAGTGTAGCAGTTAGGTGGTGGACTTGTTTTAAAATTATTGGAGATTTGAATTAGCTGATTATTTTATTGATGCCAAAGAAAATGTAAGAGATTTATGTGTAGTACATGTATATGGCTTGTTTATACAATTTGATATGATATACATACATGTATGACCATTGGGGCTTATGATTTTAAGTTAACAAATCTTTCAAGTATGTTTATTTGATATGTGCTCAGTTAAATCTTTACTGAGTTGGTAACATCTGTGTGATATCAGTAGCATTAAGAATTTGTCTTGTCAGTAAATTTTATAGATTTTTTTTGCAGTAGAAATACAAGTTAGAGTGTTTGCTTGTGGGTCTTTGTTTAATTATATTGATTTATATGTATAAAGTTCATTTTGCATGTGATTTAATTATATTTATGTATAACATGTAATTGCAATTAACAAAACAATTCTTAATTTTTTTAATTTACCAGAAACATATGGATTAACTGTTGAAAAACTTTAATTTTTTCGAAATCCTTAAAAAATCTTGCTACATTGTATTGAAGTGTGCAGTAAAGGTACAGATTTAATATTTTAAATGCTGTGTTAAAAAGTGAAGAATGACAACCAACTTTTGACTTGATTGGATATGTTGAAGAGACCTTTGAACGAAATGTTTTGTCAAAGCCAAAAGTGTTGTCCCTTATTAGCCTGTTTATACTGCACAGTTTATCTGGGACGACTCTTCACGCATATGCATTAACCCTTTGCATGCTGGAAAATTTGTCGTCTGCAAAAATGTCGTCTGCTGAATTTATAAAATTAGCATTTTCTTTGATTTTTTTCAAAGAATACTATCAGAATAGCAAACAGTTTGGATCCTGATGAGACGCCACGTTCTGTGGCGTCTCATCAGGATCCAAACTGTTTGCAAAGGCCTTCAAAATTCGGTTCCCGCACTGAAAGAGTTAAGCACAGTTTTCCTGGACAGGGGCTCAATGCATGGATCAATTCATGAAACATTGAGTTTATTGTTTATAAATACACATCTCAGCTAATGTTGCTTCCTTATTAATATTGTTTATTTTAGGTACGTATACTACATGCACTAGAGGTTTTTATTAATGGCTCAGATAAAGTAGATGCTATGCTATACTATTTGTACTATAATAGTCACATATTTATCACATCTGAATAACTTGATGATGAAAGGAAAAATAATTGTTGGATGTTGTTTGTGGTAGAAATAATAATAAATTTTGTCAGAACTTAAGACTACATTAACATAGCTAAAGAAGTTTCTGCATGGCTGTATCTTCTCCTTTAAATAGTAAAACTAAAACTTTTTCATCTCGGACCATTGTCAGGTGCATTTGGTTACATATCAGCTTTTTGGAAGGGAGCCCTTTGAGAATGGTTGATCTGGTTATAAAAATGATACTGTGTATGGTTCTTATTGTGTTGCTGCAAATACTACTGCTGGTGGTGATGAGGATTTGGTTCATGATGATAATGTTGATGATGATTCTTATGTTGTTGATGGTGCAGTTGGCTACTGCTGATAATAGTGGTGATAATGATCTTGTTCACAGTAGTAATGTTGCTGATGAAAATCTGTATAGTGCTGCTGATGATTATGATGATGGTAGTAGTAAATATTATAATTTGAATTGTGGTTATGTTATGAATGATTCTGCTGCTGATGACGACGATGAAGCTGCTGCTGCTGATGACGATGCTGCTGCTGCTGCTGCTGCTGATGATGATGATGAAGCTGCTGCTGCTGATGATGATGACAATGCTGCTGCTGCTGATGATGATGATGATGTTGATGATGATGATGATGATGATGGTTTATTATGGACAAATAAGTTTCTGATGTCAGATGAGCATGTTGATGGTGGTGATTATCTGTGTAAATTCTTTAAAGTTTATGCTTCACAAATCTGTATTGAAAATAGGACACCATATCAGTTTTGAATGTCAAATTAAATGCTATCTTTTGTCTTAAGCTTTCTTTGTATTTTTCAAACTAGATCCTTTATCTTAGTGTCTTTGTTGACAGAGTCTTCTTTTGGAATGTTCATTTTGTCCCAACAAGGCGAAAATATTCAGGAAAGTTAGGCAATTGATTTGCAGATATATCCATTTTCATTTGAAATAATCAATACACTAAGTCACTTAAATATGGGAATGGTCCATTGTATAGCTCTATGTATTTGATTTTACAAAGAAATTTAATTAATTAATTGGTACTCACTGGTGTGCTTTGCGCACATTATCTCAATTGTTAATAACTCAATCAGCATTTTTTTCCTCTATTGGGTAAAAGAACCGGTACCAGCCCAAAATTAGCATGCAAAACCTTGAAATTTGGAAAAATTGCGTTTGAAAATCTTTAAATTGAGAATATTTGGTATATTCAATTGCTTGGTACCTAATAGCACAAACACATTAAAATATTATTTCCCATGCCTTGTTTTGTTAACAATTGTTCACTTTAAGTGCTCATTCGGTACTCATACTTTTAAGATCCTGACTGATGCACTTTTAGGGCCTCGTCTTACACTAAATTTAGATTTGTCATCATCAACAATTTTAGTTTTCTGAAAGCCATACTTTAACAATGCCCTTCTCAAAATAAAATACACTTTTTAACAAAATACGCTTTAAAAAGTGTATTTTTTCTGCATTTTTACCGAAAAGTGTATTTTTTCTGCATTTTTTTCATAATTAAGTGCACTAAAGTGCATTTTTTCTGTATTTTCATTATCTTTCAGTGTATTTTACTGTACTTTAAGTGTACCTTCTGTAGACAAAGTGCATCTTTTTATGCAATAAGTGCATTTTTTCAATGAAGTGCATTTTTTGTGCATATTAGTGTATCTTCTGATTTGCAAAAAAAATATTCTTTCTGTACAAGTGTAGTTTTAGTGCATCTTCATAAAAAAGAGCAACTCTATAGCAAATAACTGACGTTAAAGGACAGAGATATAGTGTTTAATAGGAGGATTGTACTGAATTCTTTTTTATCTTCACATAATGTTTATGGTCTTATTATTGCAATTTGTCTGCTCATAAAATATGTGAATCAGTAGAGCAGCTTTTAAAGGGAAAAGTACAACTAAATCAGGCTGTGGGTAAATAATTAAAAATATTGAAAGTGTCAAAAAAATTATGTGGTCTTGCCAGAATCAATTATATCTTCACAACATAAAAAACAAGTATTTGAACTTTCTTACACTGATATTTAACCCCAATTCAATTAATGTCTACCACATTGACTATTAACATACATTTTAAAAGACAATTTAAATAATATTTATAATATTATATTTATTTCCTAACACCATTCAGTATGTTATATTGAAATATTCACAATTAAATATAATATGCTAAGTGTGCTGTGTATTATTCAATAAATATCAGATAAGATCAGGATCAGATAAGAGATCAATTAGCATCATAAACACTAATCCCTATCAGTGCTCCATCTAGCCAAAACAAAGGGGTGTTTATAGAATTTTGATTGGTTCTGGGACCATCTATTTGAAAACAAACCACTTTTGATTGGTTGGAGCACAGAAAGTTATTTGGAGCACAGGAAGTTATTTTTGTAAACAATTTGGTTTCAGCAACTTAAATTGAGCTAAATTTTTAGGTATAATTCAGCAACATTAATTCTAGTGTCAAATGTCTTGAAATTCTTTCAGCACATGAACTATTGTGTGATGAAAACAATGTGTATTTACTACAATGTGTAAATCAACAATAAGTTTGTTGCAAAGAAGATTCAAAGTGGGTGGTTAAAGTGATCAACAACTGCAGTTTTTGTTTTTTTGGAATGCTGAAGAACAGCTGTAACAGGTTTGTATTTTCATTTCTGCATCTCTTTTTATTTAAATTAATTATGATCATTATCATATTTATGTATTGTCACTGGAAAATGTAACTGGATGAGTAAATGTAATGCAATTTTAAGGAAAAAAACACCATTTGAATTATTATGGCTGTATTTTATGGTTATTGTCATCTTAAAATTTATTTATACCTATTTCTTGTCATTTATGAACAGATTTCTTTCCCCCATATTTAATCAGAACTTTAATATTTTATATTTGAAGGTTAAACCCCAAGGTGAAATTTACATTGATCGGAAGATCCATTGGACAGAATGTGCATCATCGCCTGCCAAAAAAGGGAGCAAAAAGGGGACTACCTGATGTATGGACATGTATACCAGGCCAACTTGAGGGGAACAGGAGTGGGAAACCGTGCCCTGTAGCTTGTCCTTGACCAAGAAAAGATGGATTTGTTGAGAGGTAAAACTATATAATAAAGGTTGTTGCAATTCAAAGAAGTCACACTTCCGACCAGTCCACACAGCCAAAGGAGACCACATATATTAGTACATTTATTAACAGTATTTTCTATCAAACGTAATTTCTTTAAATTATTTATGAAAAGCGTTAAGTCACATGTGATCACGAGATTAAAATTGCAAAAATAAACAAACAAAAACAACAAGCCAACAAACTTGTTTTGATTTAAATTTATGATATTTATAGCAACTGTTGAACAAGATTACCATAACAGCAATATTTAACACTTACATTATAAAATATCTTTCAGGACCTGATCTCAAATGAGATCATGCACGAGAAGCGCCTCGCAGACCATGACAGTAGTATTCAGACCTGTATCATCAGCTGGTGAAGTGCTCTATAAAGGGTTGTTTATGAATGCATTCTTTGTAAGAAACAGTGTATAACAACAAATATAGTGACAGGGGCTAAGCTGCTAAATATTGTCAGCATGTATGCAGTGATTTTCTTTGGAAATTCAAAACAACCTGTACGTACTGGCTCTCAGAAGGGCATGTTTTAGCGCAATAATGAACAAAAAAAGGAAGATCTTAAAAATAAGGTATAGATTTATATAAATTTCATGAATACTGTTCATTTATCATATATTAGGATCCAGAATATGATTGAATTAAATGTACTGCTTTTGTCCATATTAAAAAGGAATTAATGTAATATATAAAAATCTAGTAAATGATAGGGAAAACATTTCAGCTTAAGGAGGGGAAATCTTTAATATTTTTGAAGTGGAAACCACCTGTATTTGGCTGTTAATCAGTTACCGATAATCAGGGGGTAGAAAAATCACTGGTATGAGCTTGATATTTTCAATTGTTAATTCCAGATAGGCAATAGCCCGTTTGAATCCTCTCTTTTATGTAGATATGTAACATTTGTTTTTGTTTTTTAAGGTTTAACATTCTAATAAAAGTGTGTATTTATCTATTGAATTGTACTTTTTGTTTTTTATGTATGTGTTTACACTAACCTTTCATTTAAAGAATGAATGCTGACTTCAAAATGCTGGGATTTTTTTTAAATTTGGTTAATTTTTAAGCATATTAATTTGAAGTGATGAAAAGTACACTTGAGCGTATAATGCGCTTAAAAAATTCACTTCCAACACTTCAAAAAGTGTATCATTTGTATGACTGAAAATGCACTCAAGTGTATTAATGCGCTTAAAAATTCACTTTTAATATTGTAAGGTGTATTATTTGTATGACCGGGAATGCACTCAAGTGTATTAATGCGCTTAAAAAAATTCACTTTCAATTTTGTAAGGTGTATTATTTGTATCAGTGGAAATGCACTCAAGTGTATTAATGCGCTTACAAAAATTCACTTTGAATACTCAATGAAGTGTATTATTTGTATGACTGGAAATGCACTCAAGTGTATTAATGCGCTTAAATAATTTGCTTTTAATTCTGTAATGTGTATTATTTGAATGACTGGAAATGCACTCAAGTGTATAAATGCGCTTTAAAAAATTTACTTTGACCATGAAGTGTATTATTTGTATGTCTTAAAATACACTCAAGTGTATAAATGCACTTAAAAATAAACTTAAGCGCACTTATTATCATAATAAACGCACTTAAGTGTATTATTTCGTGGAAAAAAAATACACTTAAATGTATAAATACACTAGTAAGTGTTTTTTTTTAACAGATTAAAATGCACTTGTTAAGCAAAAAATACGGTGCCAATAACATGCGCATTAAATGCGCATTTAATGTGCATTTAATGCGCATTAAATGCGCATTTAGTGCACTTTTTCGAGAAGGGTGGCAGGCATCCATGAGGCTCATGTCCTTGTTTAACCCTTTGCATGCTGGGATATTTGTCGTCTGCTAAAATGTCTTCTGCTGAATTTCTAAAATTAGCATTTTCTTCGATTTTTTTCAAAGAATACTATCAGAATAGCAAACAGTTTGGATCCTGATGAGATGCCACGTTCTGTGGCGTCTCATCTGGATCCGAACTGTTTGCAAAGGCCTTTAAAATTCGGTTCTCGCACTGAAAGGGTTAACTTTTGTGAACACAGTCATTATTGTGACTCATTTTATTTTTAGAAACCGTATCACTTAAAACAAACAAATTTCACTAGCAGAATTGATAGAAAAATAAAAACGTAAATGGCCTGGTTAATCGAAACACGCTGTTTTATTTTACTTAAATTAATCAAGCATGGAGCTTGTGGTTACACACAACAATTCACTTTTGCTTTTTCACTTGCAGATAACGTTAATTTTTTCATCAAAATTGACGCAACCTTCCTTCTGTTTAGGATATTTTAAACGGCAATTAGAAATTTTAATTTTTCCTTATAAGTTTGGAAAAGTGCTATTTACTGGTACTTTATGAAGAAGGAAAAAATCAATTATTCAATACAATATTGTGGTATCTGAAATAGAGGAAATTGTAACTTCCCCATGAAAATCTGTATAGTGCTGCTGATGATTATGATGATGGTAGTAGTAAATATTATAATTTGAATTGTGGTTATATTATGAATGATTCTGCTGCTGATGACGATGATGAAGCTGCGGCTGCTGATAAGGATGATGATGATGATGATGATGATGATGATGATGATGATGATGATGATGGTTTATTATGGACAAATAAGTTTCTGATGTCAGATGAGCATGTTGATGGTGGTGATTATCTGTGTAAATTCTTTAAAGTTTATGCTTCACAAATCTGTATTGAAAATAGGACACCATATCAGTTTTGAATGTCGAATTAAATGCTATCTTTTGTCTTAAGCTTTCTTTGTATTTTTCAAACTAGATCCTTTATCTTAGTGTCTTTGTTGACAGAGTCTTCTTTTGGAATGTTCATTTTGTCCCAACAAGGCGAAAATATTCAGGAAAGTTAGGCAATCGATTTGCAGATACATGTATATCCATTTTCATTTGAAATAATCAATACACTAAGTCTTGCAAATATGGGAATGGTCCATTGTATAGCTATGTGTAGTTGATTTTACTTAGAAATTTAATAAATTTGGTAACAATTGTTCACTTTAAGTGCTCATTCGGTACTGATACTTTTAAGATCCTGACTGATGCACTTTGTGGGCCTCGTCTTACACTGAATTTAGATTGGTCATCATCAACAATTTTAGTTTTCTGAAAGCCATACTTTGACAATGGCAGGCATCCATGAGGCTCATGTCCTTGTTTAACCCTTTGCATGCTGGGATATTTGTCGTCTGCTAAAATGTCGTCTGCAGAATTTCTAAAATTAGCATTTTCTTCGATTCTTTTCAAAGAATACTATCAGAATAGCAAACAGTTTGGATCCTGATGAGACGCCACGTTCTGTGGCGTCTCATCTGGATCCAAACTGTTTGCAAAGGCCTTTAAAATTCGGTTCCCGCACTTAAAGGGTTAACTTTTGTGAACACAGTCATTATTGTGACTCATTTTATTTTAGAAACCGTATCACTTAAAACAAACAAATTTCACTAGCAGAATTGATAGAAAAATAAAAACGTAAATGGCCTGGTTAATCGAAACACGCTGTTTTATTTTACTTAAATTAATCAAGCATGGAGCTTGTGGTTACACACAACAATTCACTTTTGCTTTTTCACTTGCAGATAACGTTAATTTTTTCATCAAAATTGACACAACCTTCCTTCTGTTTGGGATTTTTTAAACGGCAATTAGAAATTTTAATTTTTCCTTATACGTTTGTAAAAGTGCTATTTACTGGTACTTTATGAAGAAGGAAAAAATCAATTATTCAATACAATATTGTGGTATCTGAAATAGAGGAAATTGTAACTTCCCCATGAATATGTCACAATATATTTGTTCCTTACAATATTGTGGTATCTGAAATAGAGGAAATTGTAACTTCCCCAATATGTCACAATATATTTGTTCCTTTAAAAGCTTTATAGTTATATATAATCAGAGCTCCAGATAAGGATTTGTGAAATAAGTAACGGTACTGCCACTGACAGAAAGAAAAGGAGTAACGCTTAAAATCAATTAGTACCTGTACTACCATATCCAAAAATATAGGTAGTACTGTACTACCCGTGTTCTTGGATATTGAAGGGTGTATAATTGACTTTACAGAAACATTCGCAGCAATTATAATAAATATACAGTCCAACCTGCCCGAGCGACCGCCTGTTAATAGCGACCAACAGTCAATAACGACCACACCGATTTCCTCCCGAACAATTTCACTATATATTGAACCTGCGAATAAAGCCCACCTGTGAACAAAGACCAACGACCACCCTTTTACATTCCCAAATCTCCATTTTGATAGCTTACAACGACCACTGCAATCATAAAAATCAACGATTTCGCAACTTTTAAAAAACAAAATGCTGCCAGGTCGCTGCTTAGTCACGTGATACACATCTTACCAGTGGACTCATCGGTCGCTATGGAGATATTGGCAAGTGACAGTTTATTGCACTCGATAGCAGTTGTTTGTTATTTAACATGCATTGCTAATTGGTAGTCGCCTGCTTCTCTTATGCATTTGAACAGTTTGTCAAAAGTGTAAAAATTTGCCTTTGTATTTAGGTGACTCGCGATTAATGTACTAATTGCCGAAAATATCAAAGACAAATTTGGGGCTTTCATAAACTCATGAAGGAAATTAACGGTTTTATATCATTTACGATGCCTATTAAAGACAAACATTTTGATAGTCATTCTCTTCTTAAATTTCTCCGTTATAAGACGTTCATAGATTATAGAAAAGTAAATTGTCAGTTCAAGTTAACCATTATGGCTTCCAAGCGGAAGTTCTTGACGTTGGAAGAACGCGTTAAGGTCATTAGTTTGTTAGGTAAAGGACACAGTTGTAGACGAGTGGCTAGTGAACTTGGTGTAGGAAAAACTCAAATTCAGAGCATTTTAAAGCGTAAACATGAGCTTATGGACGAATTCGAGGAGAACGTAAACTGTGAAAGTAAACGCCCTAAGCGTGAGTCGGAATTAGCGTCAGTGAATGACTTAGTGCATAAGTGGTTTGTTGACGCAAGTGCAAGGCTCTTATACAAATATCAGATGTCATTTATTGTCCATTATTGTCAACTTTACTGGTTGTGTAATAGTGATTCATGTATAAATGTTTGCTATGTTATGTGTTTTTTGTACTTTGTTCTTTGTAGAATTACATGTACATGTACGTATACATGTATGTCAATAGTTATTTATACAGTATATGATAAATTAAATAAATAATAAAAACATAAGGGAATAGAAATACAACATGTAATAAATATACAAATGTAAAACAAAACTGTGTTTTCAATCCTTTATTTCATTATACATGCAAAGGTATTCAAACATTTAAACAATAGAGCTCATACATAGATAAGGTACCTGTTAAAAAACTACTAGCATATTTGCAAAGTTTCGATCGACCCTGCGAATAAAGACCACCTGTGAACAAAGACCACAACGACCAAATCCCTTGAGTGGTCTTTATTGACAGGTTGGACTGTATGTAGCTTCTTAAACAGTTACTGTATTAGATTTTCCAGTCTGAATTATGATGCTAATACAACTACACATTAAAACTCATGACTAATACTATTTCTTCATTTTTCTAGACAAGAAAACACAAGCCAACTAGTAAGCTAAGTAAATGAACACTTATTTCACTGTCTCATCCGTTTCCCATCATGTTTTCTAATGTTTTACGCCACCGATGCAATCAAATCTTTTAATATCGGGGCGACAATGTCTTTTTCTGGGTTTACAGATTTAATGTCAGGATGGTTAGAAGTCACCGTATGTAGTTATTACATGACAACAAAGTGTTGTTTTGAGCCGCTTTCGGTTAAGCCGGCATTCAATTGCGCGCAAACATATCGTTTTTACGGATTTACAAGTTACAGGAAATCACGCAACAGCTAGAATAGACTATAATAAATGAACCCAGTCTACAACTTTTCGGTAATTTAAATTAACGAAAAGCGTCGTTAGGTTAGAGACCAACAAATGACGCCGCGCAGACGTATCGGTACGGCCAGATTTTTTTCGTAAATGCGTAAAATGGATATTAATGTCATAATTGTACGTCCAGTTTATAAAAATAAATGCATAAATCTTCATGAAAAATGCGTATTTATGAGTTGTGGTGGATAACAATTCTTGAGTTAAGTGGTTATACAAGTATGTTAAAGAAGTGTAATATCTTATTTCATCATCATGTATCTTAAAATAACCCTTTCCCATTCAGAAGCAAAGTGAAAATGGCTATGTGCAAACAGTGTATTTACTATTATCTTATTTCATCATTATTTATCTTAACCCTTTCCCACTCAGAAGCAAAGTGAAAATGGCTGTGTGCAAACAGCATAAAACCAGAACAGCCTGCGAGTTACTCGCAGTCTGTTTAGGTTTTATGCTGTTTATTGCCCATCAGTATCCTTTATAAGCCTTTAAAACCCGAATTTAGTAAGAAAGGTCTTAAATTGAACTTTCTAAGTGACTACAAATGCGTGAAAATACGTATCTAAGTGGTAAAAGCTTAAGATGTTTTCTTTCAATAACTTGATCAATGCTTCTTCAAGTAGCAGTGATTTCTTTTTGGTAAAATTTACCGCCGATTTTTGGCTGCTTCCCAATGGCAAAAATCAAAGTTTTTTCCCAAAAAGCTGACCTGAAAATTTCCCCAAAAAAAGGCCCATGTTTTTTTTTTAAGAATGAAGTTTCTTTTGCCTTATTATTTCTTAACTCTAGATCTCAACTATTTATTTATTAAACATCCTGCAAAATATATAACTTTAATTTAGTTCTTTTTGTTGATAAATAATTCCCAAATTTGCAACTTTTATAAATTGAAACAATCCCAATTTGACCAGACTCCTTTTCCCAAAATGGCTAGAAAACCCCTGAACATGCACTTTTAAATAATTTTAATTCTATTACTTATAATCATATGTATAATGCTTAATGTTTCCCAATTTCATGGTTTATTGCGCTATTTTTCCCAATTTCATGGTTTATTGCGCTAATTTTCCCAATTTCATGGTTTATCGCACTATTTTTCCCAATTTCATGGTTTATAGCACTAATTTTCCCAATTCAAATGGCACAGGCTGTAAAAAATAAAAGCAAAAAAAATCACTGAGTAGGGAAAGAAATAAGGGCGCCTATCTCAGATGGTAGAGTGCTAGGGCAAGAAGTGTGATGGGCTTTAAAATAAATCAACTTTAACTTCGTCTCCCTATCCAGCTTTATTAGTTGAACCTTAGCTTTTGAATACATATCAGGGCTTAGCCATGAGGGAGACCTGGGAGATATTGTCTTCCTCTAATTACATGAAGGAGAAGTGACATCTACTCCTTTTGATGATTTACTTTGAGCCAGATATTGACCGATAATATATTAATTTAATTCAGTTAAATATAATAATACCACATTGTAACGAATGTTTAAGTGTGTTTGTTTATATTTGTGAATGTTTTACCCCAAACTGCCAAATGTGAGTTGTTCCTGATTTATCATAATCATGATAGGCATGGTTTAATGAGGGGAATAAAATAAGTTAGCTTATTCATGCCTAGCGTCCTGAAAAAAGGACATTGCAAACAGCGTAGACCCAGATGAGACGCCGCATGATGCGGCGTCTCATCTGGGTCTGCGCTGTTTGCTTAAAGACTTTTCTGTAAGAAATATTCTAAATATAGAAATAAATATACCAGACACCCCTACTTTTGGAAATAAATTGATCCAATTTAGAAGGATGGGAGAGTCCACTGGGCATAAATGGGTTAAAATAACATAAATACTCAAAATCAACCAACATTTTGCAAAATATTTCGTAAAATAAAGTAAACACATAGCCAAAAGTTTAACGCTAGATGTGGTCTGGTAAAATAGATTTTATGCAATACAGTTTGTGCCACAATATCCTCCAATTGAATTTCCTTCCACGATATTCAAACATTGACAAGCAAACGAGAGATTGGCTTTTGGCAGTGTCTAAAGAACGATGTTTTCATGAGAACTTATCTCTATATCTTGAACCTTTTATTTTCTACTTGCAGACAACGCATGTAAAACCAGCACGCCTTGACACTTTTGATCAGAAATGGCTGATGTATTGAACAATGTGGTGTTCGGGGTATTGAAGGCCCTGTCAGTGGTCTACAATGTCATCACCATCATCCCTTACTATGTGATGTGCCAACCAGGAGAACGACTGAGGAGATCCAACAGAATTAAGGTTGGGTAACCATGTTTGCCTATCTAAGTTATAGTGCAAAAGTATTGTAATTTAAATATGTGCGGGTTGTTGTTTTTTTGACAAATGTTTGGCTAAAATTCTTCCCCATTTCCATTCTCAAAAAGTATATTCGTCCCATTTTACTGCCTATAATAACCAATTGAAAATTTCCAAAGTGTAGATTCCAAAAAGGTCAGTTGTAACATTGAACAACAATAAACAAAAATGTAGACTTCACCACAAAGTATGACATGTGGTAGGGGAAACTATTTAGAAACAAAGTGAACAATATCACTTCAGAATTTCAGTGGTGACGCATTTGTAATTATTGAAAGAGTTGTTAAAAGTAATTGCATTTTAGTTGCACTCTGTAAAAAAATACTTTATGCATGTGCGTAAAGTGTCGTCCCAGATTATTAAGGGACGACACTATCCGCCTTAACTGGATTTTTGCTAAAAAGGGACTTCCTTTAAACTAAGAAATTCCTTAAAAGCGGAAACTGTTGTCCATGATAAGCTTGTGCAGGACTTCACAGGCTAATATGGGATCACATTTTATGCACATGCATTAAGCCTCTTTTTTTCTAGAGCCCTGTTCATTTATTTTGTTTTTTGTTACCAACAGGCCCGAAGTGTTGATGGAAACCCAGCCTCTCCGTTCCGTGCTGTGGACTCTCCCCAGCAGCTGTCCACGACCCCGTTCCCAGAATGCAAGACTCTTGACGAATTGTTCCAGCGTGCGGTGAGTGTATATGGCGACAAGAACTGCTTGGGCACGCGAGAACTGCTGAGGGAAGAAGACGAGATGCAGCAGAATGGACGTGTATTCAAGAAGGTGAATTTTCTTACTGTGGGTAGTTTATGTATGACTGGTTCTGGAAAAACTGGGCTAAATCATGTGCGTAAAGTGGCATCCCAGATTAGCCTGTGCAGTGTGCACAGGCTAATCAGGGATGACATTTTCCACCTTTATTGTATTGTTTGTTTAAAAGAAGTCTATTCTAAGCAAAAATCTAGTTAAGGTGGACAGTCTTTTCCCTGATTAGCCTTTGTGGACTTCAGAGAAGAGCTAGTTAGCGATTTATTGTTTACTATTGAACAACAAACAATAATTAAGAGTTCTGATGTGAAGAAAATAAATTGCAACTGTGCTTTAATAGCTCCAGCATAGTTTCTAGATTAGAATCAGTAAAACTTTGTATTATTATTCCTCATGACTAATGCATTTTTGGCTAACTAATCCCATGCTCTTGGGTAATAGGTCAGGGTCACAAACTTTAGTTCCCACTCTGTAGTTTGTACTGGCCTAAGAGGATTTTAATATAATTATGCCCCCCTTCGAAGAAGAGTGGGTATATTGCTTTGCTCATGTCGGTCGGTCGGTCCGTCGGTCCGTCCACCAGGTGGTTTCCAGATGATAACTCAAGAACGCATACGCCTAGGATCATGAAACTTCATAGGTAGATTGATCATGACTCGCAGATGACCCCTATTGATTTTGAGGTCACTAGGTTAAAGGTCAAGGTCACGGTGACCCGAAATAGTAAATTGGTTTCCGGATGATAACTCAAGAACGCATACGCCTAGGATCATGAAACTTCATGGGTAGATTGATCATGACTTGCAGATGACCCTTATTGATTTTGAGGTCACTAGGTCAAAGGTCAAGGTCACGGTGACCCGAAATAGTAAAATGGTTTCCGGATGATAACTCAAGAATGCATACGCCTAGGATCATGAAACTTCATGGGTAGATTGATCATGACTCGCAGATGACCCCTATTGATTTTGAGGTCACTAGGTCAAAGGTCAAGGTCACGGTGACCCGAAATAGTAAAATGGTTTCCCGGATGATAACTCAAGAATGCATATGCCTAGGATCATGAAACTTCATGGGTAGATTGATAAAGACTCGCAGATGACCCCTATTGATTTTGAGGTCACTAGGTCAAAGGTCAAGGTCACGGTGACCCGAAATAGTAAAATGGTTTTCGGATGATAACTCAAGAACGCATATGTCTAGGATCATGAAACTTCATAGGTAGATTGATCATGACTCGCAGATGACCCCTATTGATTTTGAGGTCACAAGGTCAAAGGTCAAGGTCAGGGTGAACCGAAATAGTAAAATGATTTTCGGATGATAACTCAAGAACGCTTTTGCCTAAGATCATGACACTTCATAGGTACATTGATCGTGACTCGCAGATGACCCCTATTGATTTTCAGGTCACTAGTTTATTCTGTTTTCACACTGTCCAGTAAAGAGACTTACAAATTGAATTTTGACACATGTTCATTCATAATGATGTATAAGCCTTTGTTTCTGTGCCAGTAAATACTATGTTTATGGAAATGACGTGAGAATTCAACATTTAAAAAACCAATGTAATATGATATGTAATATTATATGGCAACAGGACAGTTGTGATTTGCTGGGTCAATTCTATTTAGCTTGACCATCCAAGCGGTTGATAGCTTTGACAAACTGGTGGTCTGAAACATTGAGAAAATGTCACGATTCACTGAAAATAAATCATACATGTAATTCTTGCTACGCAACTTGCATTTAATTTTGTCAATTCAAATTATACATAAAAATATAATTAATTTTTAATCTGCTTGTTAATTAATTGAAAAACAGCAACACAGTTTGTATGTATAAAACAATGTTAATACATAAATAGGATCAAGCATATTAAAATATCAACTTAGATTTAGTTTCCTTTACTGTACAGGATTTGTAAAGTTTGGTTAATATTTGTGTATTGAACAAAAATAACAACAGTGTAAAGAAAAGTTAATTTGGGGATGTTCTATCCAAACCCTGAGAGTTCAGATTTCCTCAAATGCCAAGTAAAGATTGTAAATTTCAACCCACTCCTCTGGTTAGTTTTCAGAGGCACATATAATTAACGTTTGAGCTTAGTGTCTCATTTGTACATGCATTACTGTATTAACTCCAAATCAACTAGTACAAGTGGTAGGCCAGTATTACATGGACTGGTGTTCACTGTTTACACAGTTTCTCAACCCCATCTGATACTGGTCAGTATCTTGGCAAGTGGCCAAAGTTGGGAGCGGAATTAATGGTCTATTACATAACTGACTTCTGTGTGTGGTAAACACATGATACTGGTCATGTGGTCAAGTTGCACTTGTATACATTTGCCCAATACACAACACTTGCCTTGGCTATTTTTAATCAGATTGCATTGCTATCCATGGTGGTCATTGACTAGGGGAGTTAACTGCTATAAATGACATGTTTCATTACCATTAATAAATAAAACATTACAAATTGTGTGCACGTTTCACATATTGTCAAATAAGTCAAAATGTGTGAAAGGAATCCAAAAAATCAAAGACTCAATCATATAATGGATATAATTGATTAGTATAGGTCATGATTGGTTTTTGCACTATTAATTGGATACATTTCACAGGTCATTGACATACAGTGACAAAAAACATATTCACACAATGGCTGTCACTACAACGGAGAGCCCATATGGGGGGCATGCATGTTTTACAAACAGCCCTTGTTTTTGATAATTATTCCCCATGACAAGACAATGTGCAACACTCAACTTTCATGCTCCTATGTGAAAGGTCAAGGAAGTGTAATAGTATTTAACTATTGTTTTGTGACTTCAATGTCTTGGATTATGTAACTTATTAATCTCCATTTCAAACTATAAGTAACATATAAGTCTTATTACTCCTCAGTCAAAGGTCAAGGTCACAAATAACAGAAAGGTCTATAATTTAAATTTCAGTTCTGTTACTTATTGCCAAGAAGGAATCTAATATTTATGCCCCCAAAGGAGGGCATATAGTTAATGCACTGTCTGTCTGTCTGTCCGTCCGTCTGTCCGTCACACTTTTGCGTTTCATCAGGCACTAATTGTCATGGATTTTATTTTAGGGGTCCTCTCAACAAGGAAATCAAATGTCAAACGAACCTTCAGGTTCGAAGCTTATATCTGACATTAAAAAAAAGTCCATGAATGTAAGATCAAATGAAAATTACAGATTTTGTGAATCCATGAAATTTCATGTTAACAAAAATGAAAGAACTTACAGTATTAAGGCAGACAGCCTTGGTGCATAATGGTCCCTACACATACATGTACACATGTAGCCATTCTCCACACAAAGCCTTATTTGGCCCTATAGTTGGTGACCACCCAGTGTTTTTTGAGGTAATGATTTAGGCCAAATTAGACGTACATGTATTCCCAATATCA
The DNA here is from genome assembly GCF_020536995.1 of Dreissena polymorpha. Lineage (NCBI taxonomy): Eukaryota > Metazoa > Mollusca > Bivalvia > Myida > Dreissenidae > Dreissena > Dreissena polymorpha. The sequence goes on from NC_068360.1 coordinate 91,670,360, forward strand.
AAAAGTAGACATTTTCAGCAATTCCTGCCAAAACATTAAACAAATATAAATTTAGTTTCATTTCCCTATCTAGCTCAATAAGTTGAACTTACATGTAAGTAAATATAAAATTGAAAACACTTAAGTTCTCAATTTTAAATTATTTGTTAGCAAAAAAAACACAACTTTACACCAACGTCCTAATTAAGTAAAAAGAATGTGACTTTTTGAATCAAAAGGGCTTGGAACCTATTCCCAAAATGGTGGAAAAAAAACAACATTGCATCAGTATTATGCCATGCAACCCCCGGGCATATTCGGCACTACTCCTAGCCATAACTCTACACAAAGATATATTTGGCCCAATAGTAGGAGTGACCACTAGTAGTCGAAATTAAATCCCTGCCAAAAAGGTACTTGAACAATATAATCAAGTGAAGCATTAACCAATCCATGTGAAAAACAATTTTTAGCGAGGCTGTATTCGGAGAAAACCCGAGCTATTGTCTTGGCCAGCTCGTCCAACGTCCGCCGTAGGCGTCGTGCTAAAACCTTAACATTGGCTCTAAAATCAAAGTGCTTCCACCTACAACTTTGAAACTTCATATGTAGGTGCACCTTGATGAGTTCTTCACGCCACACCCATTTTTGGGTCACTAGGTCAAAGGCCAAGGTCACTGTGACCTCTAATATAAAACTTTAACATAGGCTCTAAAATCAAAGTGCTTCCACCTACAACTTTGAAACTTCATATGTAGTTGCACCTTGATGAGTTCTACATGCCACATCTATTTTGGGTCACTAGGTCAAAGGTCAAGGTCACTGTGACCTCTAATATAAAACTTTAACAAAAACCTTAACATTGCCTCTAAAATCAAAGTGCTTCCACCTACAACTTTGAAACTTCATATGTAGATGCACCTTGATGTGTTCTACACGCCACACCCATTTTTGGGTCACTAGGTCAAAGGTCAAGGTCACTGTGACCTCTAAAAAAAAAAACAATTCTGACAAGCTTTCGCAGCCGAGCGTGGCACCCGTTATGCGGTGCTCTTGTTTCTTTTTGCCAGACATGAGGTCTGATAACTTTTTTAATATACCAGACCTCACCGAATTTTACCGGACCTAGCTTTTCTTTAGACAAACAATAGAGTTTATTGCTATGAGTATAACATTCGCAATGTTTAACAATTCTAAAAACAATAAAATAACAACACAATGTATGCCTGTTATATTAAAACATGTTGTAAAAACTTTCAATTAAAAGAGAAGGAAGCTTTGTGATTTTTTACACAATACATCTAAAACTTGTTGTGTCACCTACGTCATGAAACAATGTGCAATATTTGACTAGTTCTAAGAATCGCGCTTGCAGTTTGTTACGTCACCAGCAAAGATAGCAAGTTCGACTGGTTGGTAAAATCCATTTTATTTTCAAGTTAAATAATCTTTCCAAGTAAAATAAACATAAACCAGTCCTATTTTGTTTCATATTCCTAGTTCAGTTTTCATTTTTTAACCAAAACTTATTTTTACAAATTGATTTTTTTTTATCAGACAAGAGGTCAGACAATTTTGTGAATAATACCGGATCTTGGCAAATTTTATCGGAAATGTCAGAGTTGTGATTTTTTTGCATGGATTGCGTTATTTATAAAACTAAATACTCTATCCATTTATATCCCAGGTTGTGATGGGAGAATACAATTGGCAGTCGTTTGAGGGAGTGTTCACACGCCTCACCAACCTTGGTAGTGGGCTGCTGGCGGTGGGTCAAAAACCACGCAGAAACATCCTGATCTTTGCCGAGACCCGTGCAGAATGGATGATTGCAGCCCAAGCCTGCTTTAAATACAACTTTCCTGGTAGGATTTCCATTGTGTTTTTTGTTAGGATTTATTTGGACCCTAATGCCTTAATGTTTTGTGTATGATCTTTGCTTTAAATACAACTTTCCTATTAGGTTATCCATAGTTTTTTGTTGCAATTTTTCAGGCTCTAATGCCTTAACATTTTGTGTATGACCTTCATTTTTGTGTGTGATCCTTTAGGTATGATCTTTTTATGTCCCCCACTATAGTAGTGGGGACATATTGTTTTTGCCCTGTCTGTTGGTCTGTTGCTTGGTTGGTTGGTTGGTTGGTTTGCGCTTACTTTAACATTTGCAATAACTTTTGCAATATTGAAGATAGCAACTTGATTTTTGGCATGCATATGTATCTCATGGAGCTGCACATTTTGAGTGGTGAAAGGTCAAGGTCATCCTTCAAGGGCAAAGGTCAAATATATGGGTCAAAAACGCTCATTTAATGTACACTTTTGCAGTATTTCAATATTCAAGATAGCAACTTGATATTTGGCATGCATATGTATCTCATGGAGCTGCACATTTTGAGTGGTGAAAGGTCAAGGTCATCCTTCAAGGTCAGAGGTCAAATATATGTGGCCCAAATCGCTTATTTTATGAATACTTTTGCAATATTGAAGATAGCAACTTGATATTTGGCATGCATGTGTATCTCATGGAGCTGCACATTTTGAGTGGTGAAAGGTCAAGGTCATCCTTCAAGGTCAGAGGTCAAATATATGTGGCCCAAATCGCTTATTTTATGAATACTTTTGCAATATTGAAGATAGCAACTTGATATTTGGCATGCATGTTTATCTCATGTAGCTGCACATTTTTAGTGGTGAAAGGTCAAGGTCATCCTTCAAGGTCAAATATATGGGTCAAAATTGCTCATGTAATGTCACTTCTGCAATATTGAAGCTAGCAATTTTATATTTGAAATGCATGTGTATCTCATGGAGCTGCACATTTTGAGTGGGTCAAGGTCAAGGTCATCCTACAAGGTCAAACGTCATGCATATAGGGGGACATTGTGTTTCACAAACACATCTTGTTTGGTTTATTATTATTTTTACCCTTTATCACTTAGATACGCATTTTCACACATGTGTAGTCCCTTGGAAAGTTTAATTTAATTTCAGACCCTTCTTACTAGATTCAAGTTTGTAAGGGTTCATTTCCAAACCTTAGATACTGATAAGAAGCAAACAGCATAAATCGAAACAGACTG